>NC_135783.1:307324321-307509321 GCF_051106095.1 Pogona vitticeps
TCAAGGACTGCAAAGTGAGGGCAAGGAAAGAAAATCCTGTGGCATTAGCAGACGCCTGCTGCTGTGACACTGGATTTAAGCCTAAATTTTGAAGTTTTATCATGCCATTTATAAGTGTTTTTTCCCTTGTCTGTTGATTCGTATGCAAAATTTCCATGGAAATTCTGTATGTGAAACAAGGACAGAGTGTTCTACATTTTTCAAAATAACTAAGGAAAAGCAAATCTGATATTTATATTCATTTGACAGGTTTTTGCTTACAGAATGCAACCACATGAGATTTATGTTATAAATCCAGTTACTACTATTTTAAAAATATTCTTACATTTGATGACACTTGGTTGCGTTCAATATTTAGTTCTGCTATGTGCATTATCCCACTCAGTGTTCAAATCAAATGCAAACTAGAATTTCAAAGTCTGTAAATATTGGCAAGAAACTACAGCTAAATTTAGATGGAGTAGTTGCACTGTCTGTTTTTTTTCCCCCAGTTCTTTTTCAGGAGGGTGAAATTGTAAAAATGTTCAGGAACTTGACCTAATTCATTTCCCTTTCTGTCTAGGTTTGCAAGGCATACCAGGGGACTACATATCTCAGGGTGGTCCTATGGGTATGAGTATGACACAGTCAAGTTACACTCCTCCCCAGATGACCCCTCACCCTACTCAGTTAAAACATGGACCCCCAATCCATTCATATTTGCCAAGTCACCCCCATCACCCAGCCATGATGATGCACGGAGGACCCCCTTCCCATCCTGGAATGACCATGTCAGCACAGAGCCCTACCATGTTAAATTCTGTAGATCCCAGTGTCGGTGGACATCTTATGGACATTCATGCCCAATGATATAAGGGAACTCGAGGAAAGAAAGAAATAATCTATTTTAAGACCTTCGAACTTTGACCAGATGTTGACACTATTCCAGACAGCTGTGATTATTTTTTACTTTATCATTTTTCATCTGCAACAGAGGACCAATGGAAACAAGAACACAAAATGTGAACTCATGGGCTTACTGAAAACAATCTATGTCCATGTAAAGATCCTCTGGGGAAAAAGACTCCAAGAGTTATAACTACTGTAGTATATAAACATAGGAACTAAGTTAACTTGTATATTTCTGTTGATCACTCCGTTATGTTGCCTCAAATAGTTTTAGAAGGAGAAAAAAAATATCCTTGTTTTCCACACTATGTGTGTTGCTCCCAAAAGAATGACTGTTTTGGTTCAGCAGTGAAGTCACTATACATGAAAGACAACAGTGTATTTCAGACCTGTTTTGGCCAGTGAGAAAAGAACTACCCTGGAGATGAAGATTAAAGTCTTGCTGGGTCTCTCATCACTCAGAAGACAGTTCCAAGAAGACCTTGCCATCCCCTGGTTTTGTTCCTTAATAAATGTGTCCTTTAGTTTCAAACAGATCTTTATAGTTTGTGCTTCATAAGCCCAAGATATTTTCAGACTCTTTTTTTTTCAAAGAGCTTGCAATTGAAGACTTAAAAAAAAAAACAGAGCAAGAACTTCTTCCAGTAGTTCTGAGCCTTGGCTTAGGACAAGACAAATCTGAAGGCTGGGCAGCTTTCCTCAACAAAAGAAGATATTAATGGTCTTTGTACCAAATCTAGAACTTTTACCATGAACTCGGAGCTTGCAAAAAAGCAAGAGAATACTGTAACAAACTTCGTACAGAGTTTGGTCTATTAATTGTTTCATGTTAGATATTCTATGTGTTTACCTCAATTGAAAAAAAAAGAATGTTTTTGCTAGTATCAGATCTGCTGTGGAATTGGTATTGTATGTCCATGAATTCTTCCTTTCTCAGCACGTGTTCCTCACTAGAAAAAAAAATGCTGTTACCTTTAAGCTTTGTCAAAATTTACATTAAAATACTTGTATGAGGACTGTGACGTTATGTTTTAAAAAAAAGGTGTTAAGTCACAAAATGCAGTAATAAATATTTCATTTTTGATTTTTTGTTAGGCCTTTGTGTTTTCAGTCTTGATTAGGCAGAAATGTATTTCCTAGGAAGAAGAGATACAATCCTGTATTTTTATTGACAATAATCCAGAAAGAACACCTCCGAAATAATAGTTTCGCAGCATTAGAGATCATAAATTCTTTAACATGAGATCAGATTATTAGACATATATATAGTCTTTATGTCTGCAGCTAAAAATGTCTGTGTGCTTGCACATACATGGTAAAAGGAAGTATATTAATATTTATTTCAATTTCTTTCCATGGTATGCCCTAGGCTTTAGTTGGACAAATGCACTGCTGATTTTTAAAGCACAGCTTTTCTGTATACTGGCTTGCAAAATGGAGCTGTTAATATTAGAAATAGCTCAGCAGCAGACATCAGTCCTAGTATATCATTTGGAAACCACTACCTGAGCACCTTATTTTATGTAATGTGAGTTGCTGGATGTTTTTCTTTCTAAAAAGGACTAAATTAATAGCAGTAGACTTAAAAATATTGATACAGTCTTTCATATTTACAGTTCAATCCTATGCATTTTACCCAGATGTATGTTACACTGTTCAGTAAGTCTTATTCCTAGACAAGTTCACAGCCACAGATAATCAGCATTTAATTAGATTAAATGCAAACAATTGGTGAGTATGGGCAAGCAAATTATTTTTTGTTAATTGTCTGATTTTGAAGAAAGCTCATTTTATTCATACAGAAGGAAATAAAACCAACCTACATACAGAAGATTCACATACATAGGGTAAAAGCACAGGCTAAATATTGTGTCCAAGCTTATATATAGGATAATATTGGATTCAAGCTTACAACAGACTCACTGTAATCTTTGAATCTATTAAAGTATGACTAAGTCTGGATCCAAACCAGTGAATTTACAGATAGCTTAATTTGGTCAAATAAGCTTTGTCTTCACAGCAGAAGTATTGGAAGACGAAAGGGGATTATAATGTTTTGCTTACTTTTTATCATTGGTATGTGACAGTGGTACACAGCATGTGGTAGAATATGGTTATAATATGCCGTTGATATTAGCTCAGCTTGTTAAGTCAAGGTATGTATCTTCAAGCCATAGCATGGAGAAATTAAACCAGAAAGTTTCTCAATTTAGAATAATTTTCATTTCATCAAGTGTGATGAGCACTAGTTACCAACTTTGGAACAAATTAAGACACTTCAAATCACAGATTGATACTGTGGAATGTTCCAAAGTTAATAACCACAACTTTACCATCTGATAGGGATACAGATAAAACCAAAAACCTCTATGCAGGTGAGTATTCTAGTACAATCTGAGCATTCTGGCTTGGGTACCAGGCTTTCATACATAAAAGGACTCTTCAGAAAGTTGCTCTCCACTTGAGGAAAGCAACTGAAACACACAAAGGCTGGAATCTTGTTGTTTAGCACAATAATTTGCATTAGAGTAGGCCCACTGAGTCAGTGGGGATTTGGTGAGTGAACTCCTCCTTAAGTTCCATTGACTCAAATGGGCCTACTTTACTACAACTTAACAAGAGGATGATGAGCCAAAGAGTGGGTAGGGCAGGTATATTCTCCTTCCTTGTATGGTTACAGACCCCAAATCCATAATGCCCAAAATGGACTTAGGAAACTGGTTAATTATACACTTCCTATTTTAATCACAATTAAAGCGAAAAGGTTGTGTACATGGGGAAAAACACATCCAAGCAACTTGGCATAGTAATAAGTCAAGGTATGATTATCGAACTGGACCAAAAGCAAGCCTCAAGTGGGTACGTACATAGGTTTGTGCCATGTATACACCCTCACATTATATATTTTGACAGAGACTATGCTTCGGTGCACACACACTAAGCTTTGTTCATTCAAACTGCCACCTTCATTTCTTACAGTAGATGGACTACCAAAATGTAGCAGCCTTCTCTGAAGAGAGTCAAAGACTTTCTCCCACACTCATCATGTGCAGAGTTTATGTTCCAGATATGCATGTCAACTGATACTATTGTTATTTGTGGGAGGTGGGATTAATGGCCACCAGGCAAGGCTTCCATTTAATTCAACAGAGACACATTTCAATTACGTATTTCCTAAAGAATTCAAAGATTGTTTTCAGTATTTATTTCATGCCCACCATCACAGATCCACTTGCTGTCCAGTAGAGGGAAGCAGCCTGCTGGCATGGACAGGGGAGGAAGAATAGATGAGAGCAAGAACTGGTTTCACCATGAACTAATTCAGCAGTTATAGTATAGGGGCAGCATTAGGTTCCATTTTGGGCTATTACTGCTGTCTTTCCTTGTGTCAGGTGTACAGTATTGACAAGAGCTTTCACTTAGAAGGATAATATATTGAATTGTTTGAGCTGCATATTTAATGTTTCATTCTTAGATTAGTAGCGAGCATATTATAAAAGGCAGAGAGTACAGGGATATATAAGATTTTACTTAGTTAAGATGTTGCTCAACATTGTATTTTTATGAACAATGTAAACCAATACTGGTAGGATTTCAGATCAAACTTTGGCCAGTTTTCTGACTGTTGGTTAAACTTTGATTCTAGAGGAATGAAGTAAAGGCCGAAGTATCTCTGGCTATCTTTATAATGAAATGTAATTCTTTGTATTGCTGTAAACGGCTTTTGCCTCTATGGTCTCCCATCTGCTTGAGCTGTCTTGTTGGAATCCTAGCTGCAATATAACGTGTGGAGATTGCTCCAGTCTGCGGTTTACTATTTAGTATGGAGGGTTCCGATTTGGGTGTATTTAAGAAATGTTCAGCTGTCAAAAGTGAAAGAAAATGGGAATAGTGTTTTGACAGCGACATAGTGTTAAAGAAAATACTGTAGTCTGACTAAAATTGCTTATGTTCTGGGAAAGGAAGGGTAATAGAAAAACACCTCTTGTTTATAAGTATGGGGGAGGACCCAAATTTCCATTTCCCCGAACAAATCAAGGATAAATTCTAGCAAATCAGCAATGTTTCAGAGAGATCTATCCTTTGTTATGGGGAGAGGAAGCAACAAGGAGAACAAGCCATTCAGGCCAACTGCAAGGGTCCATGGCAGATGTCTCATGTGAGAAAGAGCAGCAGGATGCATGTAGAGGGATCTCCTGCCCTTCCAAGGAGTATTAAACAAACAAAAAGGCACACTTACTGACCTAGGCAAACACACCCTAAAGGTTTTCACGCGATTGACATCTTTTTAAAATTCCACTCAGAGTTACTTTTCTGCAGGGTCCAGTTTCCGTTTTCATATCCATCATTCTTAGCCAGACTTTCCTGGAAGAATGTCCCATTAACACTCTGGTTTGAGGAGAGCTGAAAGGCCACAATCCTATGGCTGAACTGGAGTCAATCCCATTAGGAGTCCTTGGGAGCTGGATTCCAAGAAATGAGTAGACACAATTGTATAGTAAGGAGTTATTTTGAGCCCCATGAACGTGTTGCATTGCCTGTGAATATTAGAGGGAACACAACATGAATTTGCCCGAATGTGAGGGGACATTATGCCTCCATTTATTTTACAGCTGGGTGTGCTAAATAGAAATTCAAGAGCTCCTGCATGAAATTCAGCCCTCTTCTCTTACCATTACCACCCTCTGATTTTTAATATGAGAGAAAAGGTGATGGATTTATGAGGGAGAAAAAAACCCTGCACCTCTCTTTTCTGATGGCAGGCTGGGATGTCAGGAAACGAGGGAGGAAGGCCTTCAGTGAGCCAGAACTATAGACTAGCAACTAATTCTTTAGGAGGGTTTGTATATTTGTTTTCTTCCGTTTCCACCTCTTTCTTGCTAGCCTCTCACAGGGCTTGTATCTTCTTCCCACTCAAAGCCTCGCTAAATTAAATGGATACTATTCCCAGAGAAGGGAAGTGAGGTTGCAGCAGTAGAAACGGGCATGTTCTCAAAAGCGGAGAGGACCCGGCGGCCTTTTGAGACTCTTTCCGGCTAAGTGGGTTTTTTTTTTTTGGGGGGGGGGGGAGGGGGGGAGACCCTTTCCCGGAGCAGTGGAAGAGAGGGCAGAGGGTGTGTGGGGCAGCGGGGAGGGTTATGAAGGCAGATTTTCATATTAATAGTTTGGGCGAAGAGACAGAAGGGAGCTGGGTCCTCTGGGCAGAGTCTCTGCCACAGTCATGATGGATGACCCCTCTCAGCCTCTTCCCCCCCCCCCCCCGCCTTCTTCTCCCCTTCTCCTTCTCCGGCTGCTTTAGGAATCAAATAAACAAACACCTCCACCCCTCTTTGCAGCCTCGCCATTATGAATCAATTACCTCTCTCCGTATTTTCTTATTTGCTTAAATAAACCACTCAGAGGATTAACGTTCCTCCCCCCCCCCCTTTTTTTTTTGTATCTTACTTAGGAAATAAATACAAAAGTCCTTGTCGTTTCAATAATAATGGTGGTGATGATGATTTCAGGTTGAGGCTCTTTGCAAAAGAGCTTCGCCCGCTGAGTTATTTGCTGGATGGGAAACGCGGTATATTGTGCAAGGGCGCAACTTAAAAGAACGCCTCTCTCGAACTAATGGGTTTTGCATTACACGCAATTACTTGGGGGGGGGGGAAGCAACGTCGCCCTCGAGTGCAGGCAACCTCGTTATTTAACTCCTCGAGAACAAAACCACTTGGATGTGTTTCCTCAATAGCTATGAGGTATTACGATCGTTGCCATGCTGAAGAGGGAGAGATTTCTTTTTTAAAAAAAAATGTAGGAAACCTTAAGTGAGTTAGGGAGGCCGGATTGTGCACGTTGCATTTTTTTGCTCTGCCGTCTGTTTCTCTCTCCTCCCCCCCCCCCAAACACACACATAGAAGCCATAGCGTTAGAGGCGTTCAAGGTGTTTCTATGGCTACCTCGTGTATGTGGGAGGGTCAGATGTGGGGGTGCCCAAGAGAAAAGGCAGCTCTTGGGTGATCATTTATCAATGTCACCCACATAATGATTCTCTCTGCAGCCTTCTATTGATGAGGATAATTACATTAGCTCAGAGTGACTGATCAATGAAAAACCCACCAAACAAAAACTTCTTTGCTCTCACTTGTAATACAAAAAGAGTGAGAGAGAAGAGAGGGGAATCAGATGGGAAGGGGGGGGGGAAATCCCACTCTTCTCCTCCCTTCTTCGTCCCCTTTTCTCCTTACCAATGAATCTTCACTGAAATGGGCAACTCTCGGAGCCGATCATATAACGCGGGTGGTGGTGGTTTGGTTTTTGTTGAGTTGTTTACCCTGCCAAGTCTGTCCCTCTCGTGTGCGTGGACTGTGACATTGATCCATCCCCCTTGACCCTTCAGGGTCGGCCACTGTTGGGTCTGAGCTTGGAAAGAAGGGGGGGAAAGGGGGGGCTGCCTGTACTGTATTTGTTTTTATATGAAGGAAGTGGCAAAGATGGAAGCCTCCGCAGTTTGGTCGGCCTGCGTGTGTGCGGCTTGGCTTTTTGTTTTTCTATCGCTCCGTAGCTTGTAGCTTTCCTTCTCAGTTTAGGATCCGGTTATGAGTTTACAGATGAATGACGGTCCCGTGGCTGCGTGGGCTTGGGGGCCGGTGGGGGTGGGTGGGCTGAGAAGAGAATCAATATTTCACTCAACGGATTCATATTTGAAGGGATGTGTGTGTCTTTTTATTTATTTATTTTAAACCTGAGGCTGGTTAAAGGCGTCGGAAATGTTATTGTAAGGTTGTGCCTGACCGCGTGCCTCTTTTACGGCCTGGCAACCCTTCCCCTCCCCCCCGGCCCGCCCGGCCTCAGCACCTGGGAGGCAACGACGGTGTGACCTGCGGGTCTCTTTGGTTCCCTCACACCAGAAGTCTCGCGGGCCTCCAGGCGGGCCGTTGTGCGTGGCCCGCCAAGAGAGGCCTGGAAGTCGTGGGCACTCTTCTCCTCACCGCCCCGAGAAGCTGCTCTGGCTTCCTCCTTTCTGCCGGGTTCTCCCTCGCCGCCCGCGGAGGGGAAAAGCGCCAGGACGCTTTTACAGAAGGGGCAACGGCGAGCTTGGTTAGAGGCATGGCAGGCCCGGGCGACGCTTCTGGGGAGGTTCTGCAGCACAAACAAGCGAACCCCAACCCACCCTGCAGCCCTTCGCAGCTGCAAGGCTCGCTTCCCTGACCGCTCTGTGTGTGTGCGAGTATGTGTCGTGGGAAAGGCGCAGGCAACTTTGCCGGCACCCCCTCGCTTCCTCCCAACGCTGCTGGGCGGACGTTCCCGGTGAGAGCAGAAAGCACTTTCACCACGGCGGATACGAGCAGGTGCCGAACTAATAGGCCTGGGATTCCCCCACCACCACCCCGTCCCTCCCAATCCCTTTACGTGGCAGTAAAGGTCTCCTTAAGTCCCCCCGATTTACGTCAGAGTAGGCAGGGATTTGAGCTCCGGCTGGAAAAAGTAAATCCTATTAATATCAGAGACTGGGTTTATAAAAGAAAAAAAAATCCGGGGCTGATGGCGTGCCCTATTAGCAAAAACATCCCCAGGAGTCGCGGCGTCTTAAAGGCGCATTCGTATGAATTGTCAGAAACTTTAAGGGATTCTTTTAGAGCCTACATCGTAACTACAAGTCCCAGAATTCCCAGCCAGCATTGTCTAGAATCAGGCTAGCTGAGAATTCTGGCGGTTGTAGTCGTGAGAGCGTAGGATGCTGTCCACGAAAGCTGTCATCAGATAACCATGTTAGTCTTGAAGGCGCCAAAGCAGGCTTCGGTGACTTCTGCGGACCTTTTCTCTCCGCAAATGGGCCCGACAGGCAGCGGTTTGAGGTACTAGAGGTACCGCCTAGAATGGTCGAAATGACCAGATAGGCGGGGTATGTATGTATGTATGTATGTATGTATGTATGTATGTATGTATGTATGTATGTATGTATGAATGAATGAATGAATGAATGAATGAATGAATGAATGAATGAATACATACATACATACATACATACATACATACATACATACATACATACATACATACATACATACATACATACATACATACATACATACATACATACATACATACTGCTGGGCGGTACCGTGCAGGCAGCACTACTCTCCTCAATTACTTTGGAAGACACGTATACGTTTGTATGATGAATTGCGACTTAAGAGACCAACAACTCTCTACATTAAATATAGGAACGTAATTGTTGGTGACGGAGTAGGTGCATTTCATCCGAACGCGTGCAGTAAGCATTAGCATCGGAGTAGTGCAGGAATCCTTTTGGAAAGAAGGGAGTTTGTGCCGGTGGGTAAAACTGCGGCCCCCCTGCGCCGGCTTTGTCTCTGCCCAAGCAGGCCCAGCTGGAGAAATGCCTTCCTTGCAAAGTCCAGCCGGCGCTGCTCGGCCAGGCACAGCCCAACCTCTCCGGGCTGGTCTCCGTTTTTGGGAAGCGCTGAGCAGAGACTCTTCCCTCACCCCACATAATTCTCAAACTTTTCCCTAAAGCGCACTGACCGCTCTCTGTGCTTAGAGATCCAGAGGCAAACCCATCGGGGGTTGGATGGGACTGGCTTCCCCCGGGAAGGGGGGCTTTGGAAAGGGCCCTGAGATCTCTTGGACCCCTTGAAGTCCGAGCTCTTCCCACCTCCTGGCCTCGGCTTGTGCGGGTTTGCTTTTTCCCGGGCCTATCGGGAACTCCCGAAGAGGAAAAGGGGGCTCAGTACTGGCGCAGCTCCGAGGGCGAAAGAAATAAAGGGATGCTCTGGTTCACACCAAACGGGTTTCAAAAGTTAAAGGTGTGTTTGTGTTCAAGAAATGTAGAGAGAGGTGGGCAGAGGAAAACCGACCTATTTGGGGAGAGAGAGGGAGGCACTGGGATGGGAAAAGACAATCCGGTAGCCTTTTCCTGCGGTGCTGGTTCCTTAACACAGAAACATTTTCAAATCTATGAGCCTTGAATGGACAAATACTTGCTATCAATATGGGACATGGGCCAGTGGCAAAAAAGCTTGAGTGGGTTGGGGGGGGGGGGCTCTGCTGAGGCGTTGGGAGAAACTAACGATGTGCCGCCGTTTTGCCATTACTGGGTGAGAGAGAAAAAGAAAGAGAGAGAGAGACCCTTTCTGATTAATAACTAGCAGGGTAATGTTGAGGGCTTTTTCTGCCCGATTGCCTTTTTGAATTAGAGCCGATTTCTTCACACTTCAATAGGGCCTGTCTCCTTTAAAATGACTGACAGATCTCGCTCTCTTTTCTCTCTCCCCTCCCTCCCTCCCTCTTTCCCTGAGACTTAATGATGTAAATTTTCTAATTAGTTAAATCACGTTGCTTAAAGGCCTTAATATTTACTGGGCAAAAGAAGTGATGATAATTCCTGATCTAATGTCTCCAAAATGGCCAGAAAAATAATACCGGTGGTTTTTTTTTCCCCCGAAGGGGAGGGAAGCGAGAAAAAACGAGGAGGGCGGATTTAGGTAGAGGATGGAGGGAGTGTTAAAATTGTAAGTTAAAACGCAGCTAAAACTTAAGCCTGCAGCTTGTTCCCCTCACCCTTCCTTTAAAAAAAAAAAAACCTCTCGCTTTTATTTTTCAATCAGCTAAGATTTAATTAGGAGCCTCCAGGCCGGACGATCTGATATTTTCTCATTAGTTTCCCATCAGTAATCTTGAGTGTTAGATTGGCTTAAAGGTTGTCAACATTTGACCAATTTTATTTAAGGAAAAGAAATCACGCATTATAGCTCCGGGACTTTAGATCTGAAAATAAATCCTGCTTGGATCAGCGGAACTAACAGGCGAAAAAAATGTTGACAATTTATCGTTGGATTTAATAAGTTGCATAATATATACTGTAGAGAGAAAAGGAGGGGAGGGAATAGAAGAGAAAGTGAGCGAGAGGGAGGCTTCAGTTTAGTGCCGACCAAATGCACAGGAGCTGGAGCTGCTGCTGCTGCGCATTTTGGTGCCTATACCTTTCGCCAACGCGTGTGAGAAACCTGCGGCGGAGGTAGGATTTGGTTACAAGGTCTGTAACCCTAGTAAGGGCTTGGAAACGGCTGGATTCTTCCCCCGACCCGACCCGGCGCTGTTTGCAGTTGCAGGGAAACCGTAGTCTTTGCCTGTGGCTCTTGCCAGCGAGACACAACCTCTGAGCGCCCCCTGCTGGCCAAGGGGAGCCTGCGAGTCTCAGGCGGAGGCACCAGACTAAATCCACACACACGTGAACCCCCCACCCCCACTCCCGTTTCCCTCTCCACTTCCCTCCCGCGTTCGGGAGATTTCCTGTCTGGGCTGCTGCAGGAGGAAAGCAAGAAGCCAACCTACCTGCCTTGCCCTTAGGAACTGAGCACCAGGGATTCCAACACAAACAGAAACTCACAAACTGTAACACTCATGAGAGGGAGGTGTGTGTGCTTTTTAACGTGAGTGAAGAAATGAAAGTCGACTAATTCCTTTACACATAAGGAGGTGAGTCCCTCCGGTCAGCGAGTGACCTTTTGTCACGTTTTTGAGAAATGCCAGCATTTCTCAAGAGTTAAATAGTGACTGACCCCTTTCTAGCCAACGTTACAAAAAGGAGAAGCAGGTAAGATGCCGTCCCCTGATGCATAAAAATGGCCACACGGATATATATATATACTTTCCAGTAACCGAGGAAATAGCTGTTCTTCCCTAGAAAGAGCTTCCTAATGAGTCATCAGACTTCACGTCTTGAACGTATGTATAATAATAACCTTGTACATGTTTCATCCGTTCAAATTATACAAGCTGATGGAAAGTGGAATAGAATCTCAACGTAGCAGTGGAAGTACTGCTAGACACCCCGACCGACCATCTCTAGTTGTACAACCCCGCTGCCCCCCCCACAGCGTAATCCAGAACGAGTCTACTAAGAAGTAAGTCCTCAAAGTGTAAAAGGATTTACTTCCAGGAAGAAGAGGAGCTTTATTTCCAAAAACAGCGTCTCATATGCTATATCTATTGTAAAAAGACTGGAGTTTGAAAACACACTTGGAGTCCTACACAGTTGGTATCAATTAATTTCCCTGCTTAGTTTCTCAATGAATGTATTTAGGATTTCATTAAAAGCAAAACATAAAAGTCTTCCTACATAGAAGTGTTGATCAGGCTGATTTAGCCGCGAAAGAGGTCTTGGCTGAGATCCACAAACCACATTATTTCGACTAGCTGAGGGAAGTTTCAGGTTTGGCATTCCTGGAAGTCTGGAAAACTAGTGTTTTACAGATTACACCGGACAACTAATTCCATTTCGGTAAATTGTTGAGGTTTCGGACGATTTTTCACTTTGCGTCCGAATCTCACACTCTTAACAGTGCATTCCTCCAGTGAGGTTTATGGGATCTCCTTCATGGAAAACGTTTACTTTCTTTGTGTTTTAATTTTTGCTCAAAGGACTAACCCTCTAGAAGTTGGCTGGACAGGGCACATTGGCCACGATCCACAGTTTCCCCAGAACAAGCTGGCGAACCCAACACTCCGTTTTTCTTGGGCACGGATAAAGCATGTCATCGGCTAACCGGGATCCAGTGAAACCGTAGAGAGCATTACTAGTATTATTGTTCATTGAATTCTCCACCGTGATTTATTTTTATTGTAGATCGAAGATCTGTGTGTAACCCCCAAATCTTCGTGTGTCTGAGCTAAAGAAACCGTCCTCTATTATTTTATATATTTATTTATTTTTGTAATATGTACTTAGAAGAGAACATTTAAAAAAAATAAATAAAAAGAGGATGCTGCTTCTATTCTCCAGCCGCGGCGGCGTGGAGGGAGGTAGGTCTTGAGCAGCCGCGTTGGGAGACTGACACGCGAGGCAAGCAAAACAGTTTTAAAGGCACAAATAAAAACATAAATCACTTGTGTTTAAAGAGACACTCGGGCCACTGTATAAACTCAGGTACAGTTAAATATTTATAGTTTAAAGGGTTGTTTTGTCTACTTTAGGAGCAGCATCCTCCGTTTAGTAGGGGTCCGGGGTGGAAAGAGAAAGGCAGTCTCTGGGCAGCCAGCGCAGAAGAGCTGGTCATTTTGGGGAGGGGGCGATGGGGGCGGGAGGCTTCTGATGTTATTTTTCTTATCAAGAATATATGGGAGGAGCAGAGGATTCATCCAAGCAGCAAAGAGCATCCCCACCTCCTTGAAACAAAAGGCGTAATTTCCATTGCAAATTCCCCCCCCCCACTGCCAGGGAGAGCAAACAACAATATTTATGAGAAGGGCGCTCATAAAATTAATGTACCTTACTTTTAAAAAATCAAATGCTCACGACGGTGTGCCACCGCGCAGCTTCGTTTTTTTGTTTTTTTTTTTTAAGGGGGAGAGAGAGAGGGAGACTTCCTGACAGTCTTGTCAACATCTTAAGTAAATTATCCAGCGATGGGCTTTGGAAAAGAGAAAGCCCCGTTCTTCTTCTTAAGATACTTCCTCGTATTAATCTTAAACCGGTTGAAGATTAAGATGGGAAAAAGGAGAGAGTGGGGGGAAGGGGGGGTTGAAATTATAAACCACATTCCTCTCCCACTGCCTTCCTTCCCCCCCCCCCTTCGTAGGGGGGGCCAAATGTAATAACGACAAAGGAAAATGCCAGGAAAAAAGAGAGAACATTTGAGGCGAATCCGGTTCCTAATGCAAGGAAAAACATACCAGGGGTTCCCCGATTGCTTCCTGGAAAGACTGCCAGAAATATGGGATGGGGGGGCTGACCAAAAATGTACAGCCTGGGTGAACACCCCAGGCAAACAGGCTCTCCAGGAAAGGTAACGTCCGAAGCGGGAAGAGCGGAGGTATTCCTGTCCTCCTGCTGATGCTTGCTGTGGCTATCAGGGAAGAAGTTATTTTCAAAACGAATTTTCCTATTTTTGTATAACTTCGTTTTCTTGCATCGAACTAATTTATGAAATCCTTTGTTTGCTTACATCCAATTATTCTACCTCTGATGGTAATAATAATAGTGATAGTATAGTATAAAAGTATTAAGGGATCTTTTCGAATACTTGCATGGAACGAAAAAGAAACAAATCCTTCCAGTTTGTGTATCATTTCTTGAAGCGTGAGTATCGTGCCAAAGAAAATATATTTAGTAAATTTTAAAACACCAGTTCTTTCTTTTTCCCCCAGTCTGTTTTCCTATTTTAATTTAATCACTTCTAAACAGGAATATTTAAACCTAATATTATAAGTTAAATGCAGAAACTTGACAAGCACTGAATTAGCTCCCTACGGAGAGAGAGCCTCTATTACCCTGAACCTTGCGCCCGAAACGGGATCCAGAATTCAGAGAATCGGGCGTTTGTTCGGGCTACACAGTGCCTGTTTACTGAGGTGAAAATCTCCCCGGACCCAGATGGATTTACTCCTGACAGACTTTTTAAAAAAAAAATCTTCGATTTTAACATGAGTTTGGAAGCATTGTCACAGCCGGGCCTTTGAGCCTCTTTCCTCCGAAGTAAACCCGCCGAGTTTTCCTCGGGAATCCTTTCCAAGGCGGCGGGCCGGAGGGCAGGCGGGCCCGAATCATCCGGGGGAAGAGGGACGGGATCCGAGCCCCCGAGGAGGCGCCCGGAGGGCACCGAAGCAGCTCCCACGCGCGCCGGCCGGACCGAGCCGTTTCCGACAGCAGCCAAGCCGCCGGCGGCACGACCAGGCAGGCGGCTCTTTTCCGACAGGGCGTCGGATCCCGACCGGAGGGAGCGGCTCCTTCAGGGTCGGAAACGTGGACGACCCGGTCGCCTTGCTCCGGCGGCTGGAACGGGCCGGCCGCCCCGCCTGAGGCAGAATCCCCGGCGTCCCAGCCAACGCCTTTCCACCTCCCACCCCAGAAGGGACGAGCCCAGGCCGCCGGCCTCTCAGGGCGGACCTGCCTTTCCGGACCAGCTCGACGGAGAGGGAAGGGCGAGGCGGTGCGGCTCCTGTACTCCGCCCCGGCCCCGCCGGAGAAGCAGGGCCTCCTCAGAAGCGGCCCCCGCTCCCCCACCCGCCTCCCCGTACCTTCACAGGGCCAGGAAAGGTCTTAAGAAACAGAGCTTGCATTCCCAAAGGTCCCTCCGCGCCGGGGCTCAAGATGCCCAGGGAGTCCAGCGCCGGGCTTTGCCTTGAGCCGCACGGGAATTGAACTCAGTCCACCCTCAGAGTCACTGAAGGACGTGCACACTCGAGGTGATGGGCCCCTGTGGACTTCATTTCGGAGAGGGGAAACCGCCGCCCTAGAGTTGGAGGCTGAGTCTGGGTGAACCCTTGCACCATCTGAAGCGATTTAAATTTGACTAATCTGGACAGAAAATCCGATCAAGGAAGCAAATTGCAGACATTTGTTATTCAACGGGAGGGGGGTAGAGTTACTTATAATTATTTATCTGCCTTTCTGTCCACACTTAATATAGGTCCAGCTGAACTGTTTTTCTGTTCATCAGCACACTCAGCTGGTGTTTTTATATGCCACCAAGCCACCTTCAACCTATGACAACCCTATGAATGAGAGATCACTAAATCAACAGCCCTGCTCAGCTTTTGGAGACTCAAGCCTGTGGTTTCTTTAGAGAGTCAATTTACTGTACAGTATCTCATATTTAGTCTTCCTCTTTTACTGTTGCTTTCCACCTTTCCCAGCATTATCGTCTTGTCCAGAGAATCTTGCCTTCTCATGATGTGCCCAAAGTAGGACAGCCTCAGTTTCATCATTTCACCAGAAATAGTTCAGCTTGTTTTATCTAGGGCCCACTTTCTGGCAGTCCAGGGTATCTGCAAAGCTCTCCTCCACAGTACCATATTGAAAATGAATCCGTTCTCTTCCTGTCAGCTTTCTTCACTGTCCAGAGTTCGTTCACATCTGTACATGGCAATCAGAAATAAAAGAGTGTGGATGGTCTCTAGTGACACATCCTTACACGTGATTATCTTTTCTAGTTCCTTCATTGCTGCCCTTCCTAGTCTTCTGATTTCTTGGTCGCAGTCTCCACTAGGATCGATGATTGAACCAAGGTATGCAAAATGTCTATTTCACTTTCTTCGTTGTTAACATTAAAGTTGTGTACTGTAGTTCTTCTATACAGTAGTCATGATTTTGGTCATGATTTGGTTTAGCTGCAGTCCTGCTTTGGCACTTTCACTTTCCCTAAAAGTCCTTTCAAGTCATTGCTGCTTTCTGCCAGTACAATAGTGTCATCTGCATATCTTAAAATTAGTGATATTTCTTTTCACTAATTGTCACCCCTCTTTCATCTGAATCTAGTCTGACTTTCCCTGTGATAAATTATGCCCACAGACTGAACCGATAAGTGGATAAAATACACCTTTGCCTGACACCTTTGCTTATAGGAAACCATTCTCTCTGTAAAGGACCACAAGTGACAGCTCACTCAGCAGTTCTCTTCCAGGCAACCTTAAAGTGGAACCGATCAGCCTGGAGCTGAAATCCATTTCCATGGCCTGAGAAGGAGACAACTGGCTGGAGGATCGGTCCCTCCCTAAGGCACAGCCTCCTAGCCTTGCTTCTTCTGTTGAGACGGACAAATTGGCTCTTCCTCATTTGTTTCAACGATTTTGCTTGCTTGGAGAAATTCGGATTTAAAACTATTTCATCTCATTGCAAACGCCAAGGCTTCATTTGAAACCGAAGGTTTGCCGCCACCTCGATATAAAGCGGCTTAATAGGAACAACTCTTTCCGGCTTCATTACTTATTGATCAGGCAAGATCAATTCTTTTTGGGGCCGAATTTCTATTTTAATGCCTGTATCCTGGAACTAAAGAAAAGAAAAAGAGAGGAAGAACACGAAGGAAATTGGTTTTATTGTGAAGCGGAAAAATTAACCCTCCTCTCTCTGACATACAAGCCGTGGCGATGGAGGCCAAGCTCCGATCCTGAAGATCCTGGCGCGAACAGCGGGCTTTGCTGCTCTAACCTTGGCCAGCCTGGTTAGCCAAAGAAGGCCGCGATCCGTGGGTCTAACCCATCGACTCCAATGGGCACCCGTGAGTTGTGGAGGGCCTGAAGGCAAGTCCCATGGAGGGCGAGATACGTATGCGCGGCATCGGATCGTGTCTGCCCGCCGGTCACGGGGTAAAACGCACGACAAGCAGGACGGCCGCCTTTCCAGCTCCTCTCAGCCACGACCTGCTCCTCGCCGCCAGCGACTGGCCTCCCTTCCCCTCCCCTCCTCTTCCCTCCCCGCGGGGCTCGAGGCAGGCAGGCCGGCCGGCCGGCAGACGCGCCTCTCAGGTGCGCTCTCCCGCCAACTCTCTTTAAGGGAACAAAAGAATGGACAGGCACGTGACGTCACCGGCCTCGCTGCTTATCTTGTCAGGGCGCGGAGGGTGGGGGAGGAAGAGGCTTAAAGGAGATGCGCCCCCCACACACACACACACCTCGGCGAGACAGGGGGGCGGGATTCGTCGCCCCGGAGCGGTCCCCCTCCAATCCCCAACTCCCCCCGAACTCAAAAGGGAGCCAAAGCAAGCCCCCGAACGTGGTGGAACAGGAGCGAGGGCTGGGGGGGGGGGAGAGAGAGGGGAAGGCGGAAAGCGTTAAAAGGGCGGCTTTCCGTCGGACAAGCTGGGAGGCCAAAGGGCTGGATGCGCACCTCGGAGGGTCGAGGTGCGCGGGCCAAGGGTCTTGGAAGGAAAGGTGGGGGTGACTTGCCTCCTCCCCCCCCCGTCCGGTTCTCAAGGGAAGGTGGCGGGCGCTGCGGACTGGCCGGCTGCCCTCGACGGGAGGCCGAGAAAGACCAGCGGAAAAAGCGCGAGTGGGCTGAGCGCGGAGAAGGGGGGGGTCCCCGAATCCACCCCCGGAGGCACTTTCCCGCGGATTCTGTCCTCTTCCCCACTGCCGCGAAGCGACCGACCGGGATGTCCCGAACGCCCTCGGAGACCCCCGTCGGGCTCCCTAAAGGGAAACCAGACGAGCCCCTGAGCCGAGATGGTCGTCGGTGCCCGGGCGCTGGCCCAGAAGGGTTGCACCCGGCGCGGGGGGGGGGCACTGCCTTCACTTGGGTCCACCCCGGCGCCAGCGGCGCTTTCTTTCTCCCCTCTGCCTCCCCTCTCCCCCCGCTGTTCGTCTCCCAGCCCGTGCCGGACTTGGGGCCGAGGGGGTCCGGCTGTTTCCTCGCGCGGGGGGGGGCGTGGTCGCTGCCCCCCTCCGGCGCCCCAGAGGCCGGCAGGAGGGTTCGCAGGGCTCCCTCGCCCGCGCCCTCCCCAGCCCCTCAGCGGGAGCGTTAACCAACTTAACAAGGTGGCAATTAGAGATAATGGGGAAAGCGGCAAAAACCCACATCCTGCTAGCGGAGGGCCCCGGCGATAAATCAACGGGAAACGTGCCGTGACCTCGGCGCCGTTGGCTGGCGGGTCGGGTCGGGTCCCAAAGGTCGCTGAGCTTCCTGCCGGGGGGGGGCACACAACGCCCGAGGGGATCAGAGCAGAGCCCGCCGTTTTGGACTACAACTCCCAGACTCCTTCCACCAGCATGACCGCGGGAGTCCGAAGAAGGAGCCTCTCTAAGCTCCTCTGGGACAGGGAACCCTGAAGACAAGGCAATCCTAGCAGTAGTTTTCAGTCGGGGCGGGGCAGGGGAGAAGTTACTTCCGAGTAAGCGGGTAGAGGAGGGCAGACTTACGTGGAGGCAAGGCCTTTAACCGCGTTGAGCGAGGGGCGTTTGGAGCTGCGCTCCCGAGAGGCCCCGGGCCAGGCGCTTGGCCGAAGTCTCCCCGCCTGTGAAATGGGAGCTGGGCATCCCGGGGGGGGGGGGAAGAGAGGGGGAAGAGAGCAATCCTTTTCAGGGTTTTCCAGGTACAGAATACTCAGAAGTGGTTTACCATTCCCTTCTTCTGGGGGCACCCTGCTCGAAGGCTGTTGGCATTTTAACAGTGAAAACAGAAGTCATATTATGGGCTGGCTGCCCTATTGGTCAAAGGCTGTCTTAAAACCAAAAATTGTCCAGGATAGAATTCCTGTTATTTGGCTGCTTAAACCCTCAAGACAGTTATCAAGAACTTGGTGCCCTACATATGCTTCAGATTGGAATTTCCAGTTAACATAGGCTGTGGCGACAAACTCCAAACCATCTGGAATGTACCTGGTTGAAAACTTGACTGTTACCCATGCTGTTAAGGGTGGGGGAAATTCTGTGATTTCTAGCTCAAGATGGGCAGGGCCCTCGAAAAGTCAACTGTCATGAAATGTGAGATTTGACTGATTTTTAAAGACATGTTAAAGTGGTTTTCTTTTGAATCATAGAATAATGATTCTAATGATTCTGTCACCGACCAGATAGGCAGGGTATAAATTAAATACAACAACAACAACAACGACAACAACAACGACGACGACGACGACGACGATGATGATGATGATGATGACGACGACGTTGGAAGGGGCCTACAAGGCCATCAGGTCCAACCCCTTGCTCACTGCAAATCAAAGCATATCTGCTAGGTGGTCATTTAAATTCCTCTTGAATGCCTCCAGTGTTGGAGCACTCACCAGCTCTTGAGATAATTGGTTCCATTGTCATACTGTTCCAACAGTTAGGAAGTATTTATTGATAGTCATCCAAAATCTGGTTTCCTGTAATTTAAGCCCATTGTTGTGTGTGTCTTGCACTCTGGGATGAATAAAGTTACAAATATAATCTGATCTAATGTTATAAATATTTTCTTTGGAGTAAATCCAGTTGAAGCTAATTCTGAGCTAAAGTAGCCACACTGACTTGTCAAACTGTTTTGCTGCATTCATGCATCCTGAAGTTAAACAACTTTACTGAGAAGTCAGTAATATTTCTTTCCTTGTTTGTATAATGGTTTGAACTGCAAAATACTTTACAATTTTATGTTTAAGATAATTATAATAGCCAGAATCTTATTGCTTTTATTCATGTCTCAATGAAATGATATATGTTACATCAACAAATTGCTGCTAATTAATAAGGTGTTGATCAGTTTCTTGTGTGTGTGACTGTTCCTAACAAGGGGCATGAATAGCACCTTTTTAATTAGCAACAATTCACTATGATTTACACAATTTTAGTTTTTTTGCATAATTAAATAACTAGTAGGGAAGGGTTTCTGACCAGTGGTTTCTAGTTTAAAATGTTTGACATTGCTTTGGAGTAAATTTGCCAGCTTTAAACTAGCTTTTGTAGTTTTGTAGTCTGTATCAGAAAAGCAGGCGTATGATAATGTTTAATTTGGTTCAATGCTATGAACCATTTCATTTTATATATATAGCAGCATCAAAGTAAATCACATATTATAGACTTCAAGAGACAGATCCCTGTTCCTAGGAAAGTACAGCTTAGAACTAACAAGAGAATCAAGAATCAAGTCAGAAATGCAGAAGAAGGTTATAGCTTTATCAGAGAAGTGTTTTAAAGTGTTTTTTTTCGAACCTAAGAAGGAAGTTGGCAGAATTCCAATACTTCCCTTTTATGTGAAATCTCGGCCAAGGTTGGAGAGGGATGTAAGAGACATCAGACCAATGCTGGGCCATTCAGCTTTTTCCCTAAAATGCCTGTTTTCTCTATAAATTTTCTTTTGTTTATTCTTATTACATATCTTACCTTAACTGCAAGCAGCTGAAAGTACATGGTTTATTCTGTTGTATTTTTCTCTCTATATGAAGTAGATTTAGGCAAGAGGGTGTGACTGAGTGGGGATCAGCTGTGAACGTGATCTTAGTTCCACCCTATGTGCAAATTTAGTCCAAAATTTAAGCAGGAACATAATTAATTACAATCCTCCCTCTCCCTAAAAATATAAACAAGATGCACAAGTCAACGTATATTTTAAAAAATTGAATAGTATGATGCTGTCTAGAAATGTAATGATCATCAGATCATTTCCTCACAGTGCAAGCCCCATCTATGAGAAGTTACTCCTTAACCATTATCTTCATATCCAAATAACCATTCTTGTCTAGTTGCTTTTTTGAGACCATTTTTAAAAAAATCTCTTTTCCTCCCTGCATCACCATGTTTCATTTTTAGATGCTGTCTTATTTTGCAGTTATGGGGCATAATGAGATTTGCATCCACACTGAACTTTTAGGAGTCTCTGGTGTAGATCAGTGGGTTGGAGCACCTACAGAGCCAAGGGTCAGAAGTTTGAATCCTCCCTGTACATCTCAGGAGAGGGGCAAGCTGAGAACACCCAGAACACGTGTGGCTGGTAGGGTTGAGTGCCTTGCCCTTTCTGCATCCTTGAGCAAGCTTCATGGTCTCAAAGCACCATCAGAAGGAAAGACAGATCAACCACTTCAAATTAATTTATGCCTAGAAAACCCTGGGCGGGTCACCATAAATCAGAGCAGTCTAGAAATAAGCAAAACAAAACAAAACAAAAAACACCAAAAATTTGTAAACATGACTAGTTCATTGGTTCAGGTAATTTTGATGTCATCAAAAGCAATGAACCAAAAACTGAACCAACCAACTTTTAAAAGCAAATTTTGGTTCATTCTTCTCCTGTTGCACCTGACAGCCTGCTCCAGCCTTTTGCCTTGGAACCAGGTTAGTTCAGATCTGCAGTGGCATGTTGCTTCACTTGTCAGGCAGCCTGTCTCTTTACCCACCCACCCTGCTGACCAGACAACAACCTCTGTACTTCAGCTCAAACCTCCAGCATGGCATTGCCCACGGGATTTGGGGAAAGGACATTTTGTCCCCAGTCCATCTCCTGATGAGCAACACCTTGTGTCAGGTTCCCTGGCATGAACCACTGCTGGAATTTCCCCCAAGCCAGCCGCTAAAGGGCACTTTCCTGCTTTGAGGGTGTATAACTTGGACATCCAAAATCCAA
Source organism: Pogona vitticeps (assembly GCF_051106095.1). Taxonomy (NCBI): domain Eukaryota; kingdom Metazoa; phylum Chordata; class Lepidosauria; order Squamata; family Agamidae; genus Pogona; species Pogona vitticeps. The sequence continues at coordinate 307,346,028 of NC_135783.1, forward strand.
ACTTCACCAAATTTGAATGGGTTGTAGAGGAGAGTTAGAGGAAGTGTCTCTGTGATTTTGGTGTCTCTGATTGGTGGTGGGGCATTCTAGGGCTCCCAAACTTCTGAACCAGAATTAAAACAATTTGTGGTTCATTTTTCCCCAAAAGTTTGGGAAGTTCTTGGTTCATGGTTAATGGACTTCAACAAACCGCAAACAACAATTAACCACCATTTTGCCCATCTCTAGAGCAGACTTTGCAGCACAGGATAATTATTATTCTCTAGAAGCCACTTCTTAGAAAATGTTCAAAAATATTTGCTGGAAATCCAGTTCCCAGTTCTGGAAATCTATTTCCCAGCTGGAGCTTCAGTATTTTTAAAATATATATACTGCTAAAATGGTGTACTGATTAAAAATTTCCAGTCATGAGGATCTAAATTGAAAAAGAACTCTAGAGGAAGCACCATAGTACTGATCTCTATCTCCTTAACCCTTGAGTAGGAATCAAAACCTAAACTAAACTGAACGACACAAGAAAAAAAAGTACTGACGTTTTCCAGAAACACCTTGCAACAGCTGGATATTGGGAAAAATAACAAAACCAGTTCAAATGCTTCCACATTTTTATAGTAATCTGTGTTGCAGTTGATGATTTGATGCCACATAGTAGAAAGTCAACTGTTAGCGGAATCCAAATGCATTTTTAGTAGCTCGGGAATGCAATATTTCTCTGTAGGATCTGTCATCCCTTCCAATACATGAAGGCAACATTTTGAAGAAAGGGAGGCTATGTATCTGTGGAACTTTGTCACATGAACCAGAACTCCCGTTTTCAAGTTCTGTCACAGAGAGAATATATGAATAGAACAGCTTTCGTCTGACACATACTGAAAGTGATGCCAGAGGTCAGAGCTAATTCAGTCCCATGTAAAGGGACTGACTCTAGCCGCCTAGAGTGGTTGTAAGACTAGATAGGCAAGTAATAAATAAATAAATGAATGAATGAATGAATGAATGAATGAATGAATGAATAAATGAATAAATGAACGATGTGTGGGCATCACCTAGATAATGACTGAAGAGGGCATAAATGCTTTTTGTAACTAGAGATGAGGAAGGCATCAGGAAAAGAGGAGATCTGATGTGACATGGAATGACTTAAGTAAAGGAGATTATAAACTTTAATTTGTAAGAACTGAGCAGGGCTGTCAATAACCTTTTAGGGAATGGTACAGGTTCTCCTTGACATTTAGTCTAGTCGTGTTCAACTCTAGGCCGCGGTGCTCATCCCCATTTCCAAGCCGTAGTGCCAGTGTTTGTCCGAAAACAGTTTCCGTGGTCACGTGACCAACGCGACTAGTCACGGAACGCTGTTAAACTCATCAAATCATTGGGTTGTCATAAACTGGAAATGTCTATTGGCACATAACAACTAACAAAAGATAGGTAAGAATTTTATTTTGTTCAGTTTTGATAAAGATTTACTGAAATTTGCATTTTGTTCATATTCAAGATGATAAGACTTGAATTTTTAAAAAATCAGATGTGGGAGCAAATGAAAGTTTATTTATTTATCGCTTCCACTTATGTGCACACACATAAGTCCAGGATGTTGAATTCTTGGGTATTCAACCATTTCAGTACTGAACTAGGGGTGATAACTTCTTTTGGGGAAATAGTTCTCATCTTCCATATCTTTAGGATAAGGAAGTAAACATGGTGTTTTCTTTGCTGTATCTATTGCCCAAAATCCTGTTGCTTAGTGTAGTAAATTGCACTAGCATAGGCCCATTGAATTAATAAGGATTTAGTGAATCATCTGGCCCACTGAATTTGCCTGCTGCACTACATTTGAGAATTTTGTTCAGTTTGCTTTAAAGGTATGACCAAAATTTTACAAAATTCTTCATACATGTGAAGGAAAGAAATTGAGATTTAAAAAGTTTCTAATGTGAAAGAAAACAAAACAAATTTCCTCATCCATCCATGTAATTCATGTGTTCCTTAGTAAATCCCTGTTTAATAGCATATGGCAAGCAGAACCTCTGTTTTAGTCTTCAGAAATATAGTACCTAGTATTTGAACTTTTTAGCTGGGGAGGAGCCCTGCCTGTTGGCTGGACTTCTCCCTCCAGACCTCCTACTACAGCCCATAGACCCACCAATTCTCCTGGGCTCCTAAACGCACATGGCAAAAACCTACCATGAAACATTGGGAATTTTTACATCTGTCCTTTTAAATCCAACCCTCCACCAAATCTTTTACAGTCATGAAAAAGATTTTTTAAAAAAAACTAAAACAAAAGTCACTTCTAGTTTCTTAAAAAGGTTATTTTGGGCCCTTTAAAGGCGCAAGGAGTGTGTGTTAACTGCAATTTAGTAGACCAATTGTTTCCCTTACAGTCTTACGTCATGACCGGCCATTTTTATGCCTTTTGGGGGGCACAGCGCAGGCCAGTTGTGTGGCCCCCAAAGTCTAAAGATAGTTAAAAATTTCCTCTTCAGAGCTTAGTAAATTTGCCTGAATGTTTTATAACAATAGATTCAGCATGTTGCAGAGACTCACAGAATTGTAATATCTTGTTTCAGAAAAGTATGTGAACAAGAAAGTTTGGCAGTTGTGCTTTGAAGAACCCATAGATCAAAGTAAACTTGGTGTTAGAAGGGAAACTCTATTCAAAATATTCTGCTTTAGCTCAGAACAACGTCCTTAAATCAGATTTTTAGTTTTTATTCTGAAATACAGTAGATGGTCTGAGAACACTTTTCTTGTGGTTTCTTTATTGTTTCCAGGTAGGTGTGTCCATCTTTCTCTCCCTACCCCTAATCTCTTCTGGTAATTAGCCACAGAGCAAACACAAATAGAGTTACAGGAGATGGTTAGTTCCCAATTCCTGGCAGAGCCTTCAAAACAGATCCACACAATGTATGACCCATCAAACTGAATTCAACCCACCAAACATATGTTGTGCCTTCCCAGAGTTCAAAAAGCTACCGCAGCAAAACTGGATGATTTATTAAACCTCCAGGGGAAACCTCAAAAACATGTCTGGATGCTGTATTATTAGGATGGTGAGCCATCAGTTCTACAGGCTTGCTTTAAAGCAGACATTCTCCCATTACCCCATGTGATGTTTTTGCTTCAGTCTTTTTCTCCTCTTTGGTGTGAACTCTAATCTGCAAGTAAATGTAGTAGTCCCACAAAAAGCAGGGACCTTATTAGAGCCTGGGGTTTTTTAAAAACATTTTTAGCACTGCAATGCTCAAGATCACCTATTCAGCATGGCCATTGGATTTGCAGGCTGGGCTATGCTGGCAGATCTAGCCCAAAAAATAACTCTCCCAAGTACTGGGTACTGCAGTAGGTGAGGTTTGGAAAGCCTGGCAGGGCTCTATCATGGGAGTACAATATAATTGTTAGCGGTGATGACTGAGGTAGAAGCTGCTACGTGTTGTCCCTTTTTCTCAATGTTACCATGGTGGTTTGGGGGATCTCTCATAAGTTGTGGAACAGGAGGCCTTTGGTTTATCTTCAAGAAGCGTTAACAATGACAACCTACCTCAACGTTGTGCTAGCTTTGGTACATGCCTTTTCTACTGGCAGAATCCTCTTTTCCTAGATCCCTCGGGAAACATTCAACAGAGCAGTTGGCTAGAGGATTCCCGGGAGTTGGGGAGAGCAGAGGAGTGAATAGAATTATGTCAAATCCTGACCTCTTTCAGTCCAGCAGCATAGCCGGAAGGCTAGCGCAAGTGTGTGTAAAGGTTAGTTCTATGTGATTTCCAACTCTGCTAGGCTGAGAGGAATTTTATTTATTTATTTATTTATTTATTGGACTTATATAACACCCCATAGCGCTACAAGCACTCTCTGGGCGGTTTACAATTAGATTCAGCAGAGCTTCCACTTTCCTCTAGGGGCCCTTAGCTGTTCTGGCCAGTGAGGATTGAGTTGCAACTCTGAAAGATTTCCAATGGGGTTACTTCATCCATAAAAGCATGCAGTAAAGCGATCTGTTTGATACTTGCAGCCCATGTGTCCTTGCAAGTGGCTGAAGTCTTTTTACGCAGTTATGGCAGATTTTAATGCAAAGAGTCCAGGCAGGGTAGGAGCAACAGAAGCTTAGGGGCTGCACTATAAGTGTTCTTTCCCAGATCCCATTGACTTGGCAAAGTTTAGCTGAAGTGTAACTCGAGGGAGGTTACAGGTGACTGACAAGTTCAAGCTACTTGGCTCAATTATTGATGACTCTCATTACCAAATTAGGTTCAATTTGATTCTCTTGCTTCACAAGAAATCATCTGAGGGAGAATATGCAATGGGATCAGACAATTTAAGTCAATTCCAGTACACCATTATTTATTTGTAAAATCATTTTTGTGATATATACTCTCATTAACAGACGTACAGTTGCTGTATCTTTCCAGTAAGATTTAGAAAAGTAGTCATCTGGTTATTTCAAAAGCAACCCTATTAGGTATCATATTAATTAGAATTTTTCAGAAGCTTTGTTTTAAAATAGTGAATTTCTTAATGTTGTCTGTTTAAATTTTACTTACATTTTGTTTTTCCATGCAAGCCCGGAGGCAAAGAGAAGGGAAAATTACATAGGCTTTAATAAGAAGTATGGAATATAACATGCAATAATTCAGTTCATGTGGCATTTCTCCCCTGCCCATGAACTGGAGATAAAAATTACATTCGAAATAGGAACAAGTCTTTTGAACCCAGCATTGCATGCGAAATTTCCCATAAGCATTTCTGAAGCAATTCTCCTCTCTCATCTAAAACATCTGGAAAGTTGTCTTCATTTTAATTCTGCCACCTAGAGTGGTCTATTAGGCCAGATAGGCAGGGTATAAACCAAATCAAATCAAATCAAATCAAATCAAATCAATCAATCAATAAATCAATCAATCAATCAATCAACCAACCAACCAACCAACCAACCAACCAACCAACCAACCAACCAACCAACCAACAAATAAACAAATAAATAAATAAATAAGTAAGTAAATAAATAAATAAATAAATAAATAAATAAATAATTCTCTTTTTCCCCTCACAATGTTTGCGCACGGGGGTGGGGGGGAAGAGTTCATGTCATATTGTAATATCCATGATAACTAACAGCTTCTCATAGAAAAGTCACTGTGCACAAGAAGTGGTTTAAAAGTAGAACTGTGCCAATTGTGCATGAAATTTGCTCCTAATATATAGGAGGAGCAAAAAGAAGTTTTCTTCACTTTTTCACACATCTCCAGACCATACACAGCCATTGGCAAGTATCCTTACTGCTGATCTCAGCTAAAGAGTAAACCCACTGAATCAAGTGCTGAATAGTAAGTCAGCAACTTTGTAATTCCCATTGCATTGAGTCAAAGGGTCAACTCTAACTGGAAGTCACAATAGGACACTGATAATTGTTTCCTTATTCCCCTGCTGCTTTGGCAGTTGTCCTCTTCTGCTTCCTGGTGTGGGGGCTTCCTAGCTAGTCAGTAATCACATAAGCCCAACTGAAATGTTCAACAATACAGTTAAGGAAACAAATGAGGATGGAAGCACACTAACCCATAACAAGCATTTTATGGAACAAAGGGAGGGAAAAATAAACTCAAACACAGAAGAAAATTCACCAGGAGTTTTTCATTATCCAAAATGCAAACAAGATTAAGACCAATTTAGAATTCTGTAGGCATTGATTGCAAACTTTGCAGTGGATTCAGCTACATAGATCTCTGTATATGTGTCAAGGAAAGCTGTAAACTACTTTCTGGGAAGGGAGAAATGTGTGTGGAGTGGGGGGAATCTGGTTCTTTTATCTCTATAAAAATCATATGATAGCAATATGTGTAGAGGAGAAAACTGCATTTGTATAAATAGTATAAATCAAATAAATAAATACATAAATAATGGTAGCCTGTATTTTGGCACACATAATGATGAAGAAAACAGCACAGTTTCCATGTAGAATCATAGCACCTTCTCCCAGTGCAATGGAGGACACATCCTATGGTAGATGTTATGGAAGTCTGATAGGCCAATGTCTTTCATCTGTTGGGATAAAACTGATGCATCTCACAAGGTTGGAGAGGAACTACTGGCATAGCATAAGAACAAACATTATTTTCCAGAATTTTTTCCAGTCAATCTTATGAGAGTATTCACAACCAAATATGAGAAAGCAAAAGTATCCTCAAAGAATAAAAACAATGTCAAATATTTGTGCTATTTACTTACACTGCCTGAATCCATTGGGTAGTCCCAATCAATTCTCTTTGATTTGGATCCCTGCACTGAGCAGGGGGTTGGTTTCAATGGCCTTATAGGCAGGCCCTTTCAAATTCTATATTCTGTCATTAGATCCATTTAATCAATGGGACTTACTTAAATGTTGACTTATTCAGCAATTGATTCAGTGGATCTACTCTAGTCAGAATCAGCAATTGGATTCAGGCCACTGTGTATTTATTTAGGAAGTTAGCATTACTTTATGAAGAAATGGAACCTTCTCCCTCAAATACTATTAAATGTGAAGATTGTATCTTTTTGTGTCCTGTTCTTCCAGTTAATGAATTTCTGATCCTATCTTAGCCTCATAAAGTAGAAGTATAAAAGAGTAACTATATTAGTTGCTTCCAGAAATCATTGTCTTTTCCCTCTGTCTCATTTCAAATAGACAATGAAATTCAAAGCTTGAACGGAACAGACACCATATGATTCTAGTAAGCCTAGAAAAGAAGTGAAATGTAAATAAAGGCTTTCAGCTGTCACATGAATGGCTTTTACTATGAAACAACCCCTGATATCATCTTGTGATGGGTTCTGGATAAAAGAAAGGAAAGTGAAGGAGTCAAACACTCTCTTTGTAAGAAAATGTGGTATGAACCTCCACACATTTTGACAGAATGTATTGGCCTATGTTGGTCTTCTCTCTGAACAATGGAAGGCCTCTGTTGACAGTTCAGGGTGAGACAATCTCACTGCTCCAGTCTTGAGCTGCCTCTTGTATTATCATGTTTCCAGATGTATGGGTATGTCCTCTTCTCCACACACCAATCCCTGCAGCAATGATGTACAAAAAGTTGCAGTTATGTTCGATTAATGGGCTGTGGCATTTGGCCAAAGGGGGAGGGGAATTCCTCAAAACTAAGTAGAGTCATCTTCTATCAGTGAAGCAATTGTAGTTTTAATACTGCTTTCATTGTTGTTGCTGTTTAGTCGTTAGGTCATGTCCGACTCTTCGTGACCCGATGGACCAGAGCATGCCAGGCCCTCCTGTCTTCCACTGCCCTGCAGAGTTTGGTCAAAGTCATGTTGGTAGCTTCGATGACACTGTCCAACCATCTCATCCTCTGTCGTCCCCTTCTCCTCTTGCCCTCACACTTTCCTAACATCAGGGTCTTTTCCAGGGAGTTTTCTCTTCCCATGGGATGGCCAAAGTATTGGAGATGGTGTCTAGGCTTGTCATCGCTTTCCTCCAAAGAAGCAGGCGTCTTCTAATTTCGTGGCTGCTGTCTCCATCTGCAGTGATCATGGAGCCCAAGAAAGTAAAATCTGTCACTGCCTCCATATCTTCCCCTTCTATTTGCCAGGAGGTGATGGGACCAGTGGCCATGATCTTAGTTTTTTTGATGCTGAGCTTCAGACCATTTTTTGCACTCTCCTCTTTCACCGTCATTAAGAGGTTCTTTAATTCCTCCTCACTTTCTGCCATCAGAGTGGCATCATCTGCATATCTGAGGTTGATATTCCTTCCGGCATTCTTAATTCCTGTTTGAGATTCCTCCAGTCCAGTCTTTTGCATGATGTATTCTGCATATCAGTAAAATAAGCAGGGGGACAATATACAGCCTTGTCATACTCCTTTCCCAATTTTGAACCAATCAGTTGTTCCATATCCAGTTCTAACTGTTACTTCCTGTCCCACATATAGATTTCTCAGGAGGTTTAGAAGCCTTCACACAATCCAATATTATGACAAAAGCAAACCTTCTAAGATATCAAGAGCTATTGAAAAAGGACGGTGAATTAAGATCTAAAGAGGAATTAGAGTTGCAGAAAGTTTATTTAGACTGGTGGCCTAGAATTCAGCTAGAATCCAGATATACAAAAGATAAAATAGAGGGTTTCTACTTCGAACAAACTATCTTTGATAAACTGTTATTGGGTTCAAAAGAACAAATTGTTAAGAAAATGTATAATTATATGTTGGAAATTCAAATGCAAGAGGAAATGGTTAAAGAACCTATGATTAAGTGGGCACAAAATATAGGGCACAACATTGATATTGATCAATGGCTGAAAATATGGCAAAATAACATAAAGCTCACAAGATTGGTTAATTTTAAGGAGAATATATATAAGATGTTCTATAGGTGGCATATGACCCCTGAAAAACTGTCAAAGATGTATACTGATGTATCAAATAAGTGTTGGAAATGTGAAACACAAATGGGAAGTTATTATCATATGTGGTGGTCGTGTGGGGTAGCGAAAAAATACTGGAAAAGAGTGCATGTTATGTTACAACAAATTCTGCTTTGTAAAGTACCACTAACCCCAGAATTGTTTCTATTAAGCATGATACCTGATAACATAGATAGGTCAAAGGAACATATAGTTATATATATTATTACAGCAGCCAGAATTATGTATGCTAGAAATTGGAAAAGTACAGCGGTGCCGGAACAAGAAGATCTGATGGAAAAGATACGGGAAATAGCCGAAATGGACATTTTATCGGAAGTTATGAAGGACCAATCCTTGCAAAGGGCAACAGAAAGATGGGACTTATTTTATAAATGGACTGAATTAACAGGTAGTAGCTGAATATATATAGTGAAATGAGAACCTTATACATAAGGCAGAAAAGAATAGAATGATTTTGGATTTGATATGGCAATAGGTATAGATTGGATATTAGTATGCTATGATTTCCCCTCTCCCTCACAAATCCCCTTCCCTCACAAACCCTAACCCCCATGTTCCTATGTCACCCTTTATGTAAAAAATTAAATTAAATTTAAAAAAAGAGATTTCTCAGGAGGTTGATAAGGTGGTCAGGCACTCCCATTCTTTAAGGACTTGCCATAGTTTGCAGTGGTCCACACAGTCAAAGACTTTTGCATAGTCAATGAAGCAGAAGTAGATTTTTTTCTGGAACTCTCTGGCTTTCCCCATAATCCAGCGCATGTTACTGATTTGGTCTCTAGTTCCTCTGCCCCTTTGAAATCCAGCTTGTACTTCTGAGAGTTCTCGGTCCTCATACTGCTGAAGCCTACATTGTAGGATTTTGAGCACAACCTTGCTAGTATATGAAATGAGTGCAATTGTACAGTAGTTGGAGCATTCTTTGGCACTGCCCTTCTTTGGGATTGGGATGTAGACTGATCTTTTCCTCTGGCTACTGCTGAGTTTTCCAAACTTGCTAACATATGGAGTGTAGCACCTTAACAGTGTCATCTTTTAAGATTTTAAATAGTTCCACTGGAATGCCATCACCTCCACTGGCCTCGTTGTTAGCCATGCTTTCTAAGGCCCACTTGACTTCACTCTCCAGGGTGTCTGGCTCAAGGTCAGCAACCACACTATCTGGGTTGTCTGGGATATCCAAATCTTTCCGGTATAATTCCTCTATATATTCTTGCCACCGCTTCTTGATGTCTTTTGCTTCTGTTAGGTCCCTACCATTTTTGTCCTTTATCATGTCCATCTTTGCACAAAGGATTCCTTTAATAGCTCCAGTTTTCTTGAACAGATCTCTGGTTTTTCCCTTTCTATCATTTTCCTCTGTTTCTTTGCACTTTTCATTTAAGAAGGCCCTTTTGTCTCTCCTTGCTATTCTTTGGAAGTCTGCATTCAGTTTTCTGTAACTTCCCCTATCTCCCTTGCATTTTGTTTCCCTTCTCTTCTCTGTTATTTGTAAGGCCTTGTTGGACAGATACTTTCTTACATTTCTTTGGGATGGTTTTTGTTGCTGCTTCCTGTACAGTGTTACGAGCCTCCATCCATAGTTCTCTGTCCACCAAATCTAGTTCCTTAAATTTGTTCTTCACTTCCACTGTGTATTCATAAGGGATTTGGTTTAAAATATACCTGACTAGCCCTGTGGTTTTTCCTACTTTCTTCAGTTTAAGCTTACTCTTGGTATAAGAAGCTGATGATCAGAGCCACAATCAGCTCCAGTTCTTGTTTTTGTTGACTGTATAGAGCTTATCCATCTTTTTCTGTAGAGAACATAATCAATCTGATTTTGGTATTGTCTATCTGGTGATGTCCATGTGTAGAGTTGACTTGTGTTGTTGGAAAAGAGTGTTTGTGATGACAAAACTCTATTAGCCTTTGCCCTGCTTCATTTTGAATTCCAAGGTCAAACTTACCTGTTGTTCTTTTTATCTCTTGACTCCCTGCTTTAGCATTCCCATCCTCTATAATGAGAAGAACATTTTTCTTTCTTGTCAGTTCTAAACGGTGTTGTAAGTCTTCATAGAATTGGTCAATTTCAGCCTTTTCAGCATCGGTGGTTGGTGCATAAACTTGGATTACTGTTGAAAGGTCTGCCTTGGATTCTTATTGAAATCATTCTATCATTTTTGAGATTGTATCCCACTACAAAGGGACGTGGTGGCGCTGCGGGCTAAACCGCAGAAGCCTGTGCTGCAGGGTCAGAAGACCAAGCAATCGTAAGTTCGAATCCACACGACGGAGTGAGCGCCCGTTGCTTGTCCCAGCTACCGCCAACCTAGCGGTTCGAAAGCATGTAAATGCAAGTAGATAAATAGGGGGAAGGTAACAGCATTCCGTGTCTAAGTCGCACTGGCCATGTGACCACGGAAGATTGTCTTTGGACAAAATGCTGGCTCTATGGCTTGGAAACGGGGATGAGCACCGCCCCCTAGAGTTGGACACGACTGGACAAAAATTGTCAAGGGGAACCTTTACCTTTACCTTTATCCCACTATAGCTTTTCCCACTCTTTTGTTGACTATGAGGGCTACTCCATTTCTTCTATGGGAATCTTGCCCACAATAGTAGATGTGATGATTGACTGAATTGAATTCTCCCATTCCCATCCATTTTAGTTCACTGACACCCAGGATGTCAATGGTGATTCTTTGACCACCTCCAGCTTCCCGAGGTTTATAGATCTTACATTCCAGGTTCCTATGCAGTATTTTCCTTTTGCAGCATCAGACATTCCTTTCACTTCCACACACATCCACAGCTAAGCGTCATTTCAGCTTTGGCCCAGCCACTTCATTTGCTCTGGAGCTACTTGTCCTTGTCCTCCACTCTTCCTCAGTAGCATGTTGGACGCCTTCCAACCTGAGGGGCTCATCTTCTAGCGTCATATCTTTTAGCCTTTTGTTTCTGTCCATGGAGTTTTCTTGGCAAAGATACTGGAGTGGCTTGCCAGTTCCTGCTCCAGGTGGTTCGCGTTTAGTCAGAACTCTCCACTATGACCTGTCTGTCTTGGGTGTCCCTGCATGGCATAGCCCATAGCTTCTCTGAATTACTCAAGCCCCTTCACCGCGAGAAGGCAGCAATCCATTAGTCATGTTCTTATACTCCAGAAAGCTAGGTATTGATCCAACCCACTTAATATTCATTGTATCACTGAGTAACACTGGCAATATTCTGTGAAAGGAACTGGAAGTTGTAGTTAAATTGTATGCACACGATTTTACATTCCAGCCAAACTTTTTCTCCAATAATCCTTTTGTTCCCCCAAACAGCAATAGTTCCAAAGAGAAGGAGACGATAAAGAAGTGGAGACAGACACAAGTGCTGCTGGAATCGCATTTGTTAGAACTTTACTGGTTACAGCTTGCCAGTAAATTTGGCCAGCGTAGGGCAAGGATCTATAAATCAAGTGATACAGCTGTGGGACAATGTCACTTCCTCCCAATCCTTCATAGTCCTTCTTAACCAGGTGTCTAACTGAAGTCTACAGCAATGCAGACAATACAGGGAAAGTAGGAGGCAGAAGCACATGTGAGTGTAGAAAGAAGCCAAGCTGTATAGTGAGCAAGTGTTCCTGTAAGCCAGCTGAAGGGTCTTCAGCCCACTGCTCACCTCTTCCAACATAACATAGCCTCTGATTGGCTGATGAAAGGCCGGTGAAAGCTTTATGCCCCCCCTCCTCTGGTTTGAACCATGTTTAAAGACTCTTCTCCACCCTCCAGCACCACACAATGCCTGAACCCACCCCATCCACCAGAGTCCTACAAAACTCCATAAACCTCCTGGGGGGGGGGGAATGAGAAGCCTGTCATAGCTGGCATTTATCCCAGTGAACGATTAATTCCAGAAGGAAACCAAGCAAACACAGACAATCATATTCTTCTGAGTATCAAGTCTTTCCATTTTTGCAATAATTTCAGGCAACATCAAGTTGTCTAATTCTGTGGACTTTATCTACTTTACTGCTATGTTCCATATGCACAAAAGTAGTCCAGAGTTGTTGCAAAATATAAAAGTCTTATAGCTATAAATAAAAATGTAGGCACAAGTTATTTAAAATTAGAGATGGGATATTCCTAATGCAACAGATGGCAGGGCCCTTTCGACCTACCATCCAGAACCAGCCGGTCCACTTGCTGCTCATAGCTTGCACAGCCATTGTCGTTTGTGCCATGCCAATCGCAGAAATACCTGGCCAGTGCTTCCTCGCTTCCCTGCACTGCTGACCACTCAGCAGTTGAGTGTGGAGACTCGTCATTCTGCCTTCTGGCCGGAGTGGTCAGCAGTGCAGGGAGGCGGGGAAGCACCAGCCAGGCCCTTTGGACCCTCCCCCCCAGAACCGGCTGGTCCACTTAGTGTTCACGGTGCCCACTACCGTCATCGTTTGCACTGTGCCAAAATAAAAAATATATAAAGTAAAATACATTACTTAACCTCTAAGCATATTTGCAACACTCAGAAAAATAATAAATTGTTCTAAATTGCTCACCCAGCCATACCAATTATAGTCTATGGAGGAAAATCCATGTTGGTTCATTGTTCTTTGAGGTCTGATACCCAAAGCAGTGTAGAGTTGTGATGATATGATGAATGCTTTTCCTGTTCTGTTGATTGTGTGTGTCCCTTCTCCACATATTTATAATTCTTACAAATTGTTTTCCTTTTCTTTAATCATAAACAATTTCTTATCTGCTTGCCCAAATTTTTCAATTGTAGGAAAGTGCTAGATGTGCAACCATAATGTAAATTTTCATAAACTTTACTTTTACTCAATTTCCTGGGTTAGAAACCAATATGTTGACAAGCATCTATGTTTTGACTGTTTTTACACCCTTAGAAAATTCCTTCTGACATTACTGCTATCTCAGCACTAATGTTATTACATAAATCCTACATCTCATGAATTTTCCATTTTCCAAAAGATGGCACTATAAAGTTACACAATTTTTCATTCATTCATCTGTCATATGTTTATGTTAATCTCTATGTTTATAAATTATAACAAAAACATTCATTTATAACCAAAACATTCATTCAGTTGCCAAGATTGTTTATACTTCATTGATATTGCTCTGCTGGAACTGGTTAATTGTTTTTCTATGACTTATGTAAACTATCTTTTCAAGCTGCAAGTCTTAAAAATACTTTCACTTTAGGACAAATTTTTTCTCCACTCCCCTTAATTTTCTAGCTTTCTTAAACACCAAAGGTTTCGAACATTGACAAGGGACCAAATGGAAACACCAGTTTAGGTCATATTATCTTTTTTTACAGGCACGTAGTAACTGCAATGTTTTCTCTCATGTCTAGGTAAGCATATACAGGCTTTGTGTGAATAGTTAACACATATACACTGTTGATTTCAACAATTCAAATTTCAACAATTCAAATTTCACTGCTGATGAATTTCAACAATTCAAGTTTTATTCATTACAAGTTTGTTGAAGAATGATATTCACAGTCAGTGAAACATTTTTTTAAAAATAATGATGTATGGAAAACATGGTGGAGAAAATAACAATCTTGCATGCAGCCTAATGCTAGATGTAGCCTAGCATATCTATGCCTTATCACTAGGGAGGATTTCTATGACATATCATATTTTTTCTGCAACCTACATTTGAACCCATAAGCATGGGTTATGGGTTTATGAGCAACCTGGCCTTTCACACCAGATTACTCATAAGCATGTTCGAACCCACCAATAAGATCAAACATAGGTTGCAGAAAAAAATGATATGTCATAGAAGTCCTCCCCCTACTTATTGCTAACCAGTTAGCAAAGTTATTGAGGAAAGCCCCTGCCTCCTTTTCCTGTTTGTTTGCTTCTGTTGTTTTGTTTGTTGTCTCTCTTTTCTTCTCTGACTTTAGATCAGAGCAGACACACACTTTCTCTGCTCCTGAATTCTGATCACGCAGCCAGCATCATGGATTTTAGTCTCCCAGCATGGCTGAGACAGCAATATATTTCTTTTACCATGCATTCATTATTCTGAATGTAACTGAAGTTCCATAACTGTAAGTAAAGATGTTTTGTTTTTTTCTACTTATGATGACTTGCAGAGTGATACACAAAGGGCTAGTCACTGTGAGAACAAGAAGGGCTGGTGGAAGCTGGGGAATTGTTGTTGTTATTTTAGCTACTAGAGCATTCTCTTGGTGGTGTATAATAAGGAACACTTTGCTCTCCCCCCTCCTAGCAAGGTGGGTACTCAGTTTACTGACTGTCGTGCACAGTAGACATATCACAAGACCTTCCTGAGTGGTCCCCAGTCACCCCTGAAGAGATGCTCGAACTAATTATCTCACTTAAGCCAGGCAAAGTTCCTGGGCCCGATCTCATTTTTAATGAGATCTTGACCATAAACCCTCACTGGGGGGCAGAGCCCTTAGCTACTCTTTTTACCTTGATAAATCACTCTGGCTGTTTTCCAAACTCCTGGTTATCATACATACTTATACCTATTCATAAAAAAACCTGTTCCCTCTCAACCCTCAAATTATCGCCCAATAGGCTTATTATCCAATATTGGAAAATTATATTCTAAATATCTTTTGAAAAAACTCTCCACATGGGCTGCTGACAAGGATCTTCCTGGAAAGGAACAGATAGGCTTTCGTGCCAGAGCATCCACTCTGGATCATATCTTTTTGCTGACTTTTCTTGCTGAAAAATACACAATCCACAACAAAGCCAAACTTTTTGTTGCCTTTGTGGACCTCCGAGGGGCATTCGATTCCGTGAACAGAGATCTACGATGGAAAAACCTTTCCAATTGGAGTATTGATCCACGCCTGCTATTTTTGCTCTGCCAGTTGCATTCCCATAATTCCTGCCAGATTCGTTTACCTGATTCCAACACTCTTACCAATAAAAATCCAATTTTGAAAGGTGTTTGCCAAGGTTGCATTTTGGCCCTTTTATTATTTAATTTATTTTTAGCCGATCTTCCCTCTTTTCTTTCCCCTTGCAATCAGTCGGCTCCAGCCCTTAACAGTGTTCCCTTATCTATACTCCTGTACGCTGATGATACAGTGCTGATGTCTCGTACTAGATCAGGTCTTCGTCGCACTTTACTTCAATTTCAGGATTTCTGTGATCTTAATGATCTATCCATTAACCCTAATAAAACCCAAATTTTGGTTTCCCCCCGCTCTTGGTCCCCTACATCTTGGACAATAAGATCTTCTTCCTACCATCAAGTACATTCTTATAAGTATCTGGGTCTTCATATTCATCACAAACTCAGCTGGACATTTCATAAAAAAAACTGCCATTTCTTCAATTTCACCCCAATTAAAAGCTATTTCTAAATTTCATTATTCTTCCGGAAACCAATATATCCCAGCAGCCATTCAGATTTTTTCAGTCTAAGATTCTTTCTCATTTGCTGTACGGTGTGCCTATATGGATACACTCGGCTAATCTGGATATTGATCAAGTTGCAGCAACGTTTTTTTTTGCAAAATATTAGGAGTTCCTAACTTAATTCGGCTTTCTACTATTTCTTTAGAATTGGGCATTCACCTACCTTCCACAACTGCCTGGTTACTTACATTTAAATTTTGGCTCCGTCTCTTTTTAAATTCACATTCTGGATCCCTTATATATGATTTATTGTGCGATTCTTACTCCTTTTCTTGGTTCCAGCTTATTAAAAAGAAACTCTCTTTTCTTAACATATCCCTGGAATCTTTGGCAGATATGAATCTCACTAGGGCTTATTCCATAATCAAGGACAAGCTCTGTCATGCCGAATTCAATCACCTATGCAATAACCTTAATCCTGTATGTTCCCCTCTTTCTGTTGGATTTTTTCCATCTCAGGATCACTCTCCCAAATATTTCCACTCCCTAATAAATCCGCATCTAAGAAGAGCTTTTATGTTAGCCCATTTTAACATTTTTCCCTCTGCCACCCATGCCAGTCGATTTCTCAATATCCCTCGTGAAAAAGATTTTTTTTTTTTGTTTAGAGACACCTGACACCCTGGTTCATATACTGTTTCAATGCCCTGCTCATTCTCACCTCCGAAATTTTTTTCTTGAACCTTGGATCTCCTATTTTTCCAATTCTTCTGAGGCAATTCTTTCTATCTTCATGAGTGATGAATGTAATGCCCTGACCGCTGCTGTTGCAGGTTTCTTATCTGCAATTCTGAAATTGTCCCCTGCTTCTCGCTCCTAATTTGTGAAATTTGTGTAATTTTACTTTTCCTATTTTGCTTGTAATGTTGTAATTTGTAAATGCCATTAAAGGTTTCAGAACAGACTGTCGTGCACCCCCAGTGACCCCTGTGTGTTTTGCCCCTCACCCAGGTTCATCTTTGGACACAACTTATTTTATTTATTTATTTATTTATTTATTTATTTATTTATTTATTTATTTATTTATTTATTTATTTATTTATTTATTTATTTATTTTGTTTATTTATTTATTTATTTATTTATTTATTTATTTATTTATTTATTTATTTTATATCCCGCCTATCTGGTCAAGTGAGGACCACTCTAGGCGGCTAAGAACCTTAAAAATAATACAGTAAACAATGTAAATAAACAGTTCTAAATCATAAAAACAGTACATTACAATGCCAAAACACAAAACATAGAACAGTAAAGAAGGAAAGAAAGAGGTCATGAGTTATGTGATGGAAAGGCCTGCCGAAACATCCAAGTTTTTAATTGCTTCTTAAAAGTACCCAGCGAGGGAGCCCCACAAATCTCAGGAGGTAAGTTGTTCCAGAGGCGAGGAGCCACCGCCGAGAAGGCCCAGTTTCTTGCCTCCCTCGGCGTTAGGCTCCTCAGCCTCACCTCCTGGCTCGCACGAGTGACACGGGTAGATCTTGGTGGGAGTAGGCGTTCCACCAAGTATCAAGGCCCTAAACCCCTTTTTCGCTGCCACCAGATGATATTATCCTCACTATATCAATTATGAATCTCTTGCTGCCAAATATAACAAGGTTTATTCATGGAGTATTAAGTAAATCACAAAAGGATAATCATGGATGTTCTATTATCAGTTATTCAATAAATGTGGATTTGATTAGTTATAAGCTTGCTTGTATTCATTTACTTTAATCAAGGTCTCAATATATTCTCTATGTACTTCTAATTCCTTTTAACTCTTTAATATTCTCTAATAAACCAACTGTCCAATATATTGTCTAAAGTCTTTTCTCTAACTGTCTAAACATTTCACCATCTTTTCCCTAACCGACTCTCTGTCACTCTCTAACTGCCTCTCTGTCACTCCCAGTTCTCTTGACTCCGCCCCTCCTGTCCGGTCATAGGCTCCTGCACTAGAACTCTAAAATGACTGACAGGAGTGACATGTGGGCTGTCCGCCACACTGACCATGGGAGGATTTAAGGCTGAGTCAACCTTCAGCTGGCTACCTGACTCTATCAGGATCAAGCTCAGGTCATGAGCAGAAGCTTGACTTCAGAACTGTAGTTTAACCTCCGTGACACAGGGCTTGCTATTCTACTTAGAATATTTATCTATTGTCCTCCACATTTCTTCTGGCTTTTTTTTTTTACTTTATTCTAAGCTAACTAAAAGGAATTAATCAAAAATTTCTCCAACAAAACATTTGTAAAAATGTATACTTAGTGTGCTTGGTGACTGAGTGGGAAAAAAGAAAAAGATCTTTCTCTTTTGCTGTTTCCATTGTGAGCTGTAATCCTCGCATTCTTTGTCCCAGTTGCTTGCACGTTATCAACTTTAATTTCTGAATTGGTCTGAGGCACCTGTTATAAGAAACATATACGGCAGGACATTATTATGGGTTTACACCATGATGTAGCTCAGCTCACCAAAAAACTGTTGTTATGTGCCAAGTCGCACTGGACTTATGATGACCCTTTAACAGGGGGTATCAAGGTATGTGAGGTATTTAAGGAATGATTTTACCAGTGTTTTTCTACAGCCAAGTGGAGATTTGAACCCGGGAGTCCTAAGGACATCTCTCTAGCCATTATCCTTCACAGTGAGCTTCATGAAGCAATGATTTGTCCAAAGAGCACATTAAAACACTCCGGCCATATGCAGTCTTCCTGTACTCTATGCCTTCTGAAACTTGCGTTTCATTTGGGGTGAAGGATAAGCCTAACAATTGCTCTGCTCATAACTTTAAACTAAGGAAGAAATCAGTAATAACTAGGAGGCCACCTATGTCACTTTGCGCATTTCACAAAATATATAGTAGGATGCAGGGGTGGGGGAAATGCAGCAAATTGTGTAAACAGAGCAGGAATGATTCCCAAATGCAAAAAGGGCCTCCACGTTAAGGAGGCTCAGAATGTAAAGGTTACATGGAAAGGGGCAATAAAAACTCCAAAGAAATGGAAATAAAATAGGTTATTTTGCACATAAGGAAGTCACCGTCTTGAAATGGTGGCTATATACACAAGTACATTTGTCTTTCAGACCCGGTGCTCTTGATTAGAATTCCACTGCCACTGGAGGGGGTTACAATTTTGTTGAGTTTCTGGATCTCAGTTGTGCTGTCATGGGCTCATTCTTTCTGGTAATAAGGTAGCTAGTAGCCCCTGGGAGAGAGGGGAAACAATTGACTCCTGCAGAAAGAAACATATATTGAACTCTGGAGTAGGTTTCTGGCAGAGGACCAGCTCTTTTCTCCTAGCATTTGTCATGGCAGCAACGAGGGAAACAAAATAGTGGGAATTGTTCAGCCAGTCCAAAAAGAAGAAGGAAAGGCTAAAGCCTAGGAAAGGTTACAACAGAAACAGAAGCAAAAGGAGCCTGATATTTTGAAATTGTATGCTACAGCCATTTTAGATTTGCTCTGTTTGCTGTGAGAATCCACATGCTAAAGATGTGGCTTCCATTAAACTGAAATCTGTTACTTATGAGGAGCAAATGAGCATACTTCAAAACAGTCTTTCCTTTAATTTGAAGTGAAGTCATTCAGGTTCAAAACAGATGCCTTCTGTGAATGCCAAAGATTTGCTTTCCAAATAAGACAAGCCAAAGAAGAGTCTGCCTCATGTAGATACAGCTCAGAACTGAAGACCAGGCCACCAAAAAAACAAAAAACAAAACAAAGAAAAACAGCATGTCTCTAAAATGAGAAGAAATGTCATTTCATCACATGGAAGACTTACTAGCTGGTAAACAGTGTATCATGAGATATGGTTGTGTGTGCATTTTTTAAAAGGTTAACTTTAGGGTGGTTTTCTTCATTTCTGATGTGAACTAGCGAGCTGTACCTCTTCACTGCAGTGTCTTTTAATGTTGCCTTATGTAAACTAATGTCACTTAGTGCAAACTAGACTTCAGAGGTTCCATATGACTTTTTAGATTAACTGCTATAGTAAATGATTGAAATATCTGAAGTCGAATCCTATAGCATCAAGGCAGGTTGCTGCATCCATCATTCACTCAGGACACTTTGCAAACATGAATGAAGAACACCTGGATTAAAAAAAATTTTCTTTGGCAAAAAGGAAGTTGAAATGTTATTGAGGAATACCTAGTAGCTAGTGTATTGGTAACTCTGTACAGGATATTGGGGGCCCAACAAATGGCTTTGATGCCATTAAATGTATGCATTAGCTCCAAACTAGAAAACATTAGTCCCTCAGAAAGCAACGGGCAAAGTTTGTTACACCTGACAACATTCATTGCACTTATATCCCACTTTTCTTCAAGGGTCTCAAGATGGTATATATGTTCCTCTCTTTTATCCTAACAACAGCCCTGTGAAGTTGATTGGTGCATAGGCAGCGATTCATCAATACGTGAATGGTTAGATGTGGTACTTAATATGTATTTGTTCAGTCTTAGTGAGGCAGTCAGATCACTACACCATACTGTACCTATTTTGACTCCAAAATATAGAATCATTCTAAACATTACGCTGTGTCAGAAGGCATAGTTTACAATTTGAAGATACGAATGTATTCACATGTGGGAGGAAATGTGTAAAAAGAATGCACATTTTAACAACTGATTCTACCTTTCCTGAGGTGTATCCTGATACCACCACAACTCTAGTTAATTCTTCAAGTTTGGCATCTGCTTCTTGGAAGTACATCACCGATCCTGGCCAGAATTCTCTTTCTTTCTCTCTTCTCTCCACACTACAAGCTCTGCAACACCCATTTGATGTAAATGTCACCGGAAAACTCCAATTTTTAAACGATACTTGATCAACCTTGTAGGTACCCTGTGTGACGTAGTGGATAGAGTGATGGATTAGGACTCTGGAGACCAGGGTTCAAATCGTCACTTGGCCATGGAAATTCAGTGGGGGAGTGGAACTGGTAAAACCATTCGTTCAATATCTCAAGGCCACTTGTCCAAGCTCTGAACTAAAGGTAAGTGACAAATGGGTTAAACTCTAATTAACTGGTGGTTAACTACCGACCAGTAGCGAACCTCCCTTATTTGAGCAAAGTGTTGGAGCGGGTTGTGGCTGGGCAACTCCAGGCACTGCTGGATGAAATGGATTTTCTGGATCCATTTCAGTTGGGTTTCAGGCCGGGTTTTGGCACGGAGACTGCCTTGGTCGCCCTGTACGATGACCTCTGCCGGGGGAGAGACAGGGGGAGTGTGACCCTGCTGATACTCCTGGACCTCTCAGTGGCTTATGACACCATCGGCCATGGTGTCCTTCTGGATAGGCTGGCTGGGTTGGGAGTTTTGGGGCACTGTTTTACAGTGGTTCTGCTCCTTCCTGGCTGACCGTGTCCAGAGGGTGGTGCTGGGGGACAGTTACTCTGCCCCATGGCGTTTATGCTATGGGGTTCCTCAGAGCTCAATACTGTCCCCCATGCTGTTTAACATCTACATGAAACCGCTGGGAGAGGTCATCAGAAGGTTTGGGCTGAGGAGTCAGCAATATGCTGACAATACTCAGCTCTACCTCTCATTTTCCACCAATCCAAGTGAGGCAGTTTCTGTGCTGAACTCATGTCTAGACCTGATAATGGACTGGATGAGGGTTAATAAACTGAAACTCAATCCAGACAAGACGGAAGTGCTGTTAGTGGGTGCTTCACCGGACAGGTTGAAGGGCCATTTCCCTGCCCTGAATGGGGTTATACTCCCCCTAAGGGACAGGGTCCGTAGCTTGGGGGTGCTCCTGGACCCCAGTCTAACTCTGGAATCCCAGGTGGACTCGGTGGCCAGAGGCGCCCTCCTTCAGCTGTGGAAATTATATCAGCTACGGCCCTACCTGGACAAGCGGAGTCTCATGACAGTTACACACGGACTGGTAACATCTTGCAGAGATTACTGCAATGCGCTCTACGTGGGGCTGCCTTTGAAGATGGTCCGGCGACTGCAACTGGTCCAGAATCGAGCTGTACGGCTGGTGAGTGGTGTGGCCGCTAGGGAACATATCAAGCCAATTCTGTTTAAATTACACTGGCTACCAGTTGCTGCCCAGGCCCAATTCAAAGTGCTTGTTTTGACATATAAAGCACTAAACGGCTTGGGCCCTGGATACCTGAAGGACCGCCTCCTTCCATATGAGCCTACCCGGCAATTAAGATCTAGCCAGGGGGCACTTGTGAAAGAGCCGTCCCTCAAGGAGGTAAGAGGGATGGCTTGTAGAGAAAGGGCCTTTTCGGCAGCTGCCCCCAGACTATGGAATGCCCTCCCCACTGAGATTCGTCTGGCACTGACACTGATGACATTTCGGCACCAGGTCAAAACCTTCCTGTTTCAGAAGGCTTTTAACTGAAATAATATTAGCTGTGGGTCCGATGGCAATTTTTGTATATATTTTAATTGCATTTTAATTGTTCTGAATTTTTATTGTATTTTAAATTTTGTAAACGGCCCACAGACCTTTGGGTAGTGTGGGCAGCATAATAAATAAACAAATAAACAAACAAACAAACAAACAAATAAATAAATAAATAAATAAATAAATAAATAAATAAATAAATAAATAAATAAATAAATAAATAAATAAATAAATATGTAGAGATAGCTTGAGTGATATCCAATGTACATAATCAAGGGTAGACATGTCTGAAAATGTTGGGTTTAGTATGATCTTGCTGCCCACTGGATTTACTTTGCACAAAGGCAAACTGGGATAATAACATTATTTTCTCCAAGTTCTTGCACAAGTCTATGTTAGAATTCAGAGCAAGAAAGGTGTGTTTTCTCGATTACAAGACCCAGAATTTAGCATAAAAGCACATTTTCCAAACTCTGGTGCAATTATACAAAAAATAATACATTTGTTATATAACACTTGCTACACTGATAAATGCTGCATGAAGTTAACACTGCATTGTGCTGAATACACTAGTAGCAGTTCCATTTGTATAACAGTGATAATTATGTTTTTTTTCTTCTGATTCTTTTGCCGGGCTCCAGTGCAGTTGGGAAGAAGTGCATTCAACTGAGATCATTGGCAGGGTATTAAATGCTTCCTCAGGATCACTGGGGCTTCTACAATAAATACAGAAGTACCAGGTGGGTTGAATTTGCCCCCTTAGTATAATTAACTAATGGGAAGATTTTACTGACATCTCTTCATGCTTAGGATATAGCACATTTTCATATCTGCAGCTTGGAGAGAATTATCTCACAAAGCAAATCAAGTTAATAAATCTGGATCCCTTTTGAAAAAAAAAAAGTCCCACTTAACAGAACAGCCCTGCTGGATCAGGCCAAGGTCCCATCTAGTCCAGCTTCCTGTATCTCACAGTGGCTCCACTAGATGCCTCTGGAAGCACATGAGACAATGAGATACCCGTCTCCCATGCATTTCTCATTTGGAGGTAGCTTCCTTTTAAGCCTGGAGATTATACATCCCCATCATGGCTTGTATCCAGCGATGGATTTTTCCTCCAGAAATCTGTCCAATCTCCTTTTAAGGGCATCTAGGCCAGATGTCATCACCACATCCTGTGGCAAGGAGTTCCACGGACTAACAACACACTGGGTAAAGAAACATTTTCTTTTGTCTGTTCTCACTTTCCCAACATTCAATTTGAGTGGATGTCCCCTGGTTCTGGTATCATGTGAGAGGGAAAAGAGCTTCCCTCTATCCATTTTATCCTCCCCTTTTGGAGGAAAGATAACTAATAGGCAACATGATAACCACTTAAAATATGTAAAGGGCATGTCGACAAGATGGAGCAAACTTGTTTTCTTTAGCGGCAGAGGATAGGACCAAACAAATTGATTCAAATTAGAGAAAAGGAGATTTTGCCTAAACATTAGGAAGATCTTCTGCAGATTGAGGGCTGTTTAATAGGAGAATTACTACATCCTCTTTGAGGATGGTGGACCTTCAGTGGAGGTTTGGGAAAGAAGTTAGATGACCACCTGTTAGGGATGCTTTAACTATAGATTTTGTGATTCAGCAGATGGTTGGACTCACTTGGTTGCAATACACTGAAACTTGCTTTGAAATGAACTTGTCCTGAAATGTACTTATGAGTCTCAAAGGTGCCACAATACTTTTATTTTTCTTTTGTTTTGGTTGTTGCAAAAACAGACTACTATGGCTGTGTCTCTGAAAAACTGCTGCAATGGAGAACACAGTAAAGGCAAATGCAAAAAACCAAATAAGATAAACTGAAGATGCTTTGATTAATTAAAAAAAAAAGGAGATACAATTCAAGTAGTTTCATTTTTATTAAAATTAGGCACACATTTGTGATCTTTGTAGCCTAAGAGAAGCATAATGTAATACTTGTATTGCATTAATACCCCTTGAGTAATGGAATCTTCAGCCCTGAGGAGATATATATCTCTTGTGAACAGCTTCACTGCAATCCTAAGAGCCCCACGTGTATTTTTGTAAGTTAACCTTGGCCCTATTTGAGATACATAGTTTAATTCAGTAATTCTTACTGAAAACAGACTTTTAAACCCCCCCCCCCCGATTTATAGCTTTTTTAAAAAAAGGAAATAAGGCATTTTATTTCAGTTTGAGTTTCTAAAATCTCTGCCCTACATGGTATCTTTTTAGATGTTCACTGTTCAAATATTTGGAACAACTGATTGGTTCAAAATTGGGAAAGGAGTACGACAAGGCTTTATATTGTCTCTCTGCTTATTTAACTTATATGCAGAATACATCATGCAGAAGGCTGGACTGGAGGAATCCCAAGCCGGAATTAAGATTGCCGGAAGAAATATCAACAACCTCCGATATGCAGATGATACCACTCTGATGGCAAAAAGTGAGGAGGAATTAAAGAACCTTGTAATAAGGGTGAAAGAGGAGAGTGCAAAAAACGGTCTGAAACTCAACATCAAAAAAACTAAGATCATGGCCACTGGTCCCATCACCTCCTGGGAAATAGAAGGGGAAGATATGGAGGCAGTGACAGATTTTATCTTCCTGGGCTCCATGATCACTGCAGATAGAGACAGCAGCCCCGAAATTAAAAGACACCTGCTTCTTGGGAGGAAAGCGATGACTAATCTTGACAGCATCTTAAAAAGCAGAGACATCACCTTGCCAACGAAAGTACGAATAGTCAAAGCTATGGTTTTTCCTGTTGTGATGTATGGAAGTGAGAGCTGGACCATAAAGAAAGCAGACCGCCGAAGAATTGATGCCTTTGAATTGTGGTGTTGGAGGAGGCTCTTGAGAATCCCCTGGACTGCAAGGAGAACAAACCTATCTATTCTAAAGGAAATCAACCCTGAGTGCTCACTGGAAGGACAGATCCTGAAGCTGAGGCTCCAGTACTTTGGCCATCTCATGAGAAGAGAAAACTCCTTGGAAAAAAACTTGATGTTAGGAAAGTGCGAGGGCAAGAGGAGAAGGGGACGACCGAGGATGAGATGGCTGGATAGTGCCTGCGAAGCAACCAACATGAATTTGACCCAACTCCGGGAGGCAGTGGAAGATAGGAGGGCCTGGCATGCTCTGGTCAATGGGGTCACGAAGAGTCGGACACGACTAAACGACTAAACAAAATGACATTCAAATATTTCTCCCCTTAGTTTTCCAGTACTTCTGGGCCCAAAGAAGCAATAGCATGCCATCACCTTTCAGAGGCTGACATCATCCAAATGTGTTTGTTGTATTACAGCTTCAATCCTCCTTGGTTATTACAAGCCCATCTGGAAGGCTGTTCAGCTTGGAGGAGGCTGGTGCGCCATATTCCAGTAATTAATCTGTTTCATTGAAAACACATGGCATAAATAAACTTTACATTTTTGTACCATTAACAATCTTTTCTACTAAAAAGTTCAGTAGAATTTATTCCCAGATAAGTAAGTAAAAGACAGTAGTCTACAAATAATTTGGATGCTGATTTAAAGACATACAAGTTTTCAGAACCCCACTGTGCTGCACACAGAGACTTACACAGAACTTGAAACTTGATTTAAAGAAGTTGAATGTGTTCATCAGGGATATATTTACTAACAGAACAACATTTTAGTGCAAACAGGGAAGAATAGGAAAACAGGTTAGTGACCGAAAGTTATTCTTTTGAGTAAACGCACGAAAGTTAAACAAAATATTCTCGTTCTGTCCTGAGGAGCCCCCTCCATGCACCCGTCTAAGGGGTGGAAGGCAAAAGAGGACTACATCGACTGGGCCAGCCCTGATACCTGTGAAGTGAGTAGGCCCAGACCTTGCGGGCGGGGTAGGGGTTGGATACACATTGATGGGCTCTAGGCTGCCCAGGCCAACGGGCTCCAAGCTGCTGTCTCAGTATTCCTTCCACAGAGTCTTGAAAGTTATTTTCCTTTTTGGATCTTGGGTCATTGCTTTTTTGGACCGCGTAGCCTTGGAGCAGTGGTAGTAATGCACACACATGTATGGACAAACTTTCCATTTCATTATTATAGGTATCAAATGGGTGGGCTATTACTCAGATTATAAAGTGCTTTCAGGATCTTTATATAGAACAATGGCATACAGATTTATTGAAACACAATAAGCAAGCAAGCAGGTTCTACAGGACAATTTTTAAATGCCCTCCAATCATGCTATTACTTTTCAGGAAGCAGCAATTGTGCTCATTCTTCTCTGTTCTTAAAAGAGATGCTTTTAGGAAAATGAAGTAGATCTGTTTGCAGATGGCCAAAACTGCATAGATTATTTGGAGATCAATCAAATAAAAATGACTCCTGAGAAGGAGCTCTAAGTTATAGTGGATGAGTACAGGAGTTTCTATGTGACACACCAGAAAAAATAGAAACATTTCTTACACTAATGCATCAATTAGAATGTAGGTTTATAATACACACACAGGGCACCTATGTATTCATTTAAGTAACACCTCGTCTACTGTTAATCACAGCAGTGAAAGAAAAATATTGATGAATAAAAGAAAATGCTACTCCCA
This sequence comes from Pogona vitticeps, assembly GCF_051106095.1. Classification (NCBI taxonomy): domain Eukaryota; kingdom Metazoa; phylum Chordata; class Lepidosauria; order Squamata; family Agamidae; genus Pogona; species Pogona vitticeps. The sequence goes on from NC_135783.1 coordinate 307,372,786, forward strand.
TAAAGCAATAAAGGTAGTAAAAAATAGACAAGAGAAAAGTTAATATTCATGTCGGTAGCTTTGATGACACTGTCCAACCATCTCATCCTCTGTTGTCCCCTTCTCCTCTTGCCTTCACACTTTCCCAACATTAAGGTCTTTTCCAGGGAGTCCTCTCTTCTCATGAGATGGCCAAAGTACTGGAGCCTCAGCTTCGGGATCTGTCCTTCCAGTGAGCACTCAGGGTTGATTTCCTTCAGAATGGAGTTCTGCCATGTACTGAGGTCCAAACCCATTTAGGACTTTGTAGTTCAAAACTAGCACCTTGTGAAATGGACCAATTGGAAATGGATCAATACAGTAAGGTGGCCAATATTGGGGAGATCAGCTGGTATTTATTAACGGCCTTTGATACCATTGACCACGGTAACCTCCTGGGGAGGCTCTCCGAGCTGGGAATAGGGGGCCTTGCATTGGCCTGGCTCCGCTCCTTCTTGGACGACCGCCCCCAGAGAGTGCAGCTTGGGGAGAGCGTCTCGGCCCCGTGGAGTCTCAATTGTGGGGTCCCACAGGGGTCGATCATCTCCCCAATGCTGTTTAACATCTATATGAGGCCACTGGGTGGGGTCATCAGGGGTGTGTGGAGCCCGGTGTCATCAGTACGCTGATGATACCCAGCTCTACATCTCCTTTCCACCGACCGCAGGTGATGCCGTTCTGTCCCTTCAGTGCTGCCTGGGGACCGTACTGCAATGGATGCAGGAGAACGGGCTGAGGCTGAACCCGGACAAGACGGAGGTACTAAGGGTGAGCGCCCCCGCAGTCGGGGGCTTGGGAAACTCCCTCTCCTTTGGGGGGGTGACCCTCCCTGCCAAGGATGGGGTCCGCAGCTTGGGGATCCATCTCGACCCGGCGCTCACTATGGAATCCCAGGTGACGTCGGTGGTCCGAACCGCCTTTTACCACCTCAGGCGGGTAGCCCAGCTGCGGCCCTATCTTGATGTTGGGGCGCTCACCACTTTGGTGCATGCGCTCGTAACCTCAAGATTAGACTACTGTAATGCGCTCTACGTGGGGCTGCCTTTGAGGTTGCTGTTGAATCTTCAGATGGTGCAGAACGCGGCAGACAGACTCCTTAGTGGGGTGAAGAAATTCCAATACATCTCACCCACTCTGGCTGCTTTGCACTGGCTGCCCATCTGATTCCGCATCGACTTCAAAGTGTTGATGCTCACATACAAAGCCCTAAACGGTTTAGGGCCTCGATACTTGGCAGAACGCCTTCTGCCACCAAGATCTACCCGTATCACTCGCGCAAGCCAGGAGGTGAGGCTGAGGAGCCTAACGCCGAGGGAGGCCCGGAAGGAAAAGACAAGAAATCGGGCCTTCTCGGCGGTGGCTCCTCGCCTTTGGAACAACCTTCCTCCTGATATTCGCGCGGCTCCCTCGCTGGGTATTTTCAAAAAACAACTAAAAACATTGATGTTCCAGCAGGCCTTCTCCCCCAGCCAATTCCTGATTCCTCTCTTTTTTCTTTCCTTGTGTTTGATCTAATTGTTGAATGCGTTTTTATATAACTTGTCTTAGTTATTGTTTTATCCCTGTTGTAAGCCACCTAGAGTGGTCTATTGGTCAGATAGGCGGGATATAAATAAAAGAAATAATAATAATAAAATACTACTAATAATAATTAACTTTCCTCACTAACCTGGCCACTGGACCTCTTGAAGTTTCTGGATCAGCCTCATGGGCAGCTCCATGTAGAGAGTATTACAGTTATCTATTTTTGAGACTACCAAAGTGTGGATCAGCGTGGTGAGGGATTTGATGTCAAGGTATAGATTAAGTTGTACAATCCACCTAATTAAAAATATCTTCTCCAGCTGTTTTAAAATTTTTTATACATTACCTGAGAAATCCATGAAGAAACTGATGGGATTCCTGGCTTCTGTTAGATGAACTTATAGGATTTGGAAAGAGCAAACTTGATATTTGACATAATTTAAACCAGGGATTTTTACAACTGACAACTGAACCTTGATGAATTTTTGTCAAAGCCAGTTCATGTCAGATGTTGCTGCTAAAATGCAGAGCGCTGGTGCAGTGGTTAAATTGCTGTACTGCAGCCAAAACTGTGCTCACGACCTGGGGTTCAATCCCAGGTAGCCGGCTCAAGGTTGACTCAGCCTTCTATCCTTCCGAGGTCAGTGAAATGAGTACCTAGTTTGCTGGGGGGGGGGGGAATGTGTAGCCTGCATAATTAACTTGTAAACCACCCATAGAGTGCTTGAAGCACTATGGGGCGGTATATAAGCAGCACACTTTTTTGCTTTAAAACCCTTTCCTAAAGTCATGGTGTGTTTCTGAAGAAAGCAGTCTCAAGAACTCAAAATACGCAACCTTCATGCTTGACAGGCAAAATTTCTTTGCTAAGGCAAAACAACATTAGTTGCAATTCCATATTAATAATGTCCAGGTCTCCTCTCATCACTGATTATTATTTGCAGTGGCCATAACTGTAGATGCAAAAAGAGAGGTTTTCAAAGCAGAAAACCAGTCCAGATATATGTACACAAATTATATTGACAAAAGTATAGGATTTGTATGCACAATACTGCACACAAAATGCTTTAGTGATTAATCTGAAGACCTTACTTCACTGCCCACTAGGAAAGTGTGTCAACACAACACATACAGCCCTTTTGCTTCTTGCCTGTAAAGGAGTGTCAGGCAAGAAAACAGCAGTGCTAACTAATTGTGCGGGAGTAATAACAGCCTTTATCAAAAGAAGCGTAATTACTTTCCCCCCCCTTGAAAAGGCAGTGAGGGACAGCACACATCAATTTATTTGACTTTGGGGACTTCCCTTGTGTAGTTTGCTCCTTTTGTGAAATATTCTTAGCTCAGAAGATGAAACCATATCTTAATTTTGTGGGGAAGAAAAGACATCCACAACGGGTGGCATTTGCATACATTCCTGGACATTTTCAGTAGCTCTTGTTCTGGAAACGTCAAAAGCAGGGGAGATTTACAGTCCAAAAGATCACGTTGCATCAAGTGTGGGTTCAGGCCCATCCTCCAGCTTTGGATACCACTTGGTAACAATGACAGAGGAGGTATGTGTGTGCCAGAAGGAAGAGCTTACAAGGGGTGGCTGCCTTTGGAAATAGAAGCCCCTGTTAGCAGGCGGAAGCATTGGTGCCGAAAGCAATCATTGGTGTCAAGAACTTTCCTAGCTAAGCACTGCAGCTGGTGGCAATAAATAGCATTCTAATAAAGGGGGATGTTCATCCCATGACATAAGCGAATACTGTTTCAACCACAAAAAGTAATTTATGGGGCTGCATATGCCTGAAATGGATTTTCTTCCCCTCCTCCTTCCACATTTACACATAAAAAATGCTAAGGTTTCAACGGCGGGAAAGATCTGCATTTTAAATCAAAACAAAATGGAAAGATCAATGAAAAGGGTACTGCTTTTTTAAAGGGTGCAATGATACATAACATCTTAAGGAGGTTTGTTGTGTCACACAGCACAATTGCCACGATTCCTAAAAAAGACAGATGCCATTTTCAATGTCTGTGAATAACCTATTTATTATACGGTGCCTAACAACTCCTCCCCATTTATCGTCAGCAAAGTGATGATAAAAATAACATTTAGCTAATAATTTGCACACAAACTATTGTGTCTTTCTCTTGCTCCAACCCACAGTAATACCCTGAACATGCAAATCAATATGTCAGAAATAAAAACAGGCCATTCCATGCAATCAAGGCAACAACAGAAAGTGGGCAAAATTATTTTTCTCATTTCTGAAACACAGGACGTTTCTACTGAGTCAGACCCTCGATTCAACCAGGCAAGTTTTGTTGACAGCTACTGGAAGTGGCTCCCTAGGATTTCAGGCAAGGTGTTTTCCAGTCTTTCCAAAAGATGTCGGGGGCCAAATCTGACACCTGTATGCAAGGCATATGCTCTACCACCAAGCTACAGGCCCTTCTCTTGACATGTGCATAGATGCAGCCTTCTTCTTTCTGTTAGAAAATGCCAAATAGCCTATACAGCAAATGTAAATTTCCAGATGTATTCGGCTTCAACTCCCAGAAATATCACCTGGTATGAGAGAAGTGTGTTTTGGATTATTTTGATTTCACATCCTAGAATTCTCCATGCTGGGAGTTTCTCCTGACAGACCCAAAACTACAGACAACTAAATGTGGCCCACTTTGAAGAAGACCTACCTGGGATGCTTCATGGCCTAGTTTCTTGTCAAAGAAGGAAACTGCCTTAGTGCTTCCTGGAACACCAAAGCTAGCCAAAAGACTTCCCACTGATAATACAGTTCCCAAGTGGTTTCCCATCCACATAATGACCAGTCTCAGACATGGTTAACTTCAGTAAGGTGACCACAGTGTATGTTTGTGAAGCAGAATATAAATGCGAAGAGAAACCCATATGACCTAGTGACTCCTATTGATTCCATAGTAAATAAGTTATTTATTCTGACTGATTCAGTGGTTGACCTCAAATTATACTACATGTTTTTCCGTGTATCTGTTCCACATGGGTTTCCCCCTCTTTCATAATTATTGAGAAACATAGCCATTCATGAACTGTATCCTATCATGCCACTGGAACAAACACTGTTGACATGGCACCAGAGGGATTTTCCTTTTTGACTTCAAAAGGTATTCTCCTACTGCTCCTTGCTGTGGGAGGGGGAGATTTCCACTCAGTCTATGGAGCAAACCACTCTCTCACGGAATTAGTATGCATTGCATTGTGCCCAGCCGAAAAGAAGAACCAGTTTTATTTTCCATGTGATGGCTGGGATGTCCAAGCTTGTAAAATGAGTGATACATGAAGTCATTGCTCAAGATACTGTTCCATGGTCTTTGAAGGCCAAGTGTGGGCAGCCAATTTGAAATGTATTGCAAGACAGCCCTCTCCTCCCACACCATCCTAGAGTTGTTCTTTGAACTGTGTTCAGTAGTATGGCTTTAAGAAAAAGAAGTGCTCTTATCCAAGAATTATACTGCACTCTAAATCAAACTTTCAAATACAGGAATTCTATCTTGGCTAATCTTGGAATGGCAATACGTGGTGTTAACCTACTCAAGCAATTTCCTTTGCACAATTTCTAGAATAAGTCCAGTTAAAACAAAGTCCCAACACACAGTTTTGCATCTCAAGGTGTATATACATTGAGAAGGCTCTTCTTACTGCTGTGGCATTATCTGGAAAATAGGGATGAGAGAAACCAATCTATTTAGGATCTTGCATTTGAAGCCTGAGGCAAAGGGTACAGTATCTGGGTGTCTTGTTATGGCAGGTGTCATGGGGCACTGAGAAATGTCAAGCTGAGTAAGGTGGACAGGGTACTATCCCATCCACTTGATGGATGTTGTAGGTGGTTCTTTGTGGATCTGGAACCTATTTCCCCCATCCTTAGCCTAATAGTTTGGTGTGTGTTTCCTTAGATATGACTACTGCATATTTATCTCAATCTGGAAGATTATGTTTGAATGTCTTTGACTGATATGTTATCTAGTTGCTCAAGAGTATGCCTCTGTATTGGTAAAGGATAGGCCAGATTTTCCAAAGTGACTAATGGAGATGGTGAAGTTTGGCATAATGGAGAAGCGAATGCAGAAACATAAACAATATTTAGGAAAACAACTGTAAGAAACAGGACCCAAGAAACAGCCCAGAATTTAGAAAATTTCTTGTGTGTATGTGTGCATGGGAGGCAAGATTCCCAGAATCCTCCAACTGACTGGGAGATTGCCAGAGGTATAATCCAAACAGTCATCCAAAGTCTGAGGCAAATTGATGACGCTGAATATACTGAATGACCATTGAATATTGGCAGACCGGAGGTGGACAGAAAAACAGACGAGGAGAGATATAGAGTGGAGCATCCTAGAACACCAAAGTTCACACTACAGCACTTTATTCAATGCCCCACTTATGAAATACAATACTATGGACATATTCCATGTCACTTATGAGTGCTCTGAGTTCTGCTTCATTCCAGCCTTCACTCAAATTAAGCTCTATGCATAAATGTATTTAAAATCAAGGCACCAGGAAATATTGTTCATAATTACAACAGAGGTAAAAAAGAGAGAGAGAGAGAGAGAATAAAGTGCAAGTCCTGGGTGGGAAGATTTGAGGTGGGGGAAATATATGCAGCTACATAAAATATAGTGCTGAACATTTTCAACAGTCTTGATGCAGGAGCTTCCAGTCCTGAAATATGTTTAAATATTTATTTATTTATGGGGCCCAGCTGTAAAATCTGGATCCAGATCTGAACTTTTTCAAAGTTCAAGATTGTTGTGATCAGGCTCCTTCCCCCCCCTTAATTATTTGGTCTCATCCCTAATATAAACTCTTTTAAGGTAACTCTAATCAGATGTTCGTAGGATCCAGTGGAAGACTAACACTATAAAAGATGAAATAAGATATGTTTGGCCTCGGAAAGAGATTTTAATGGGAATCTCAGAGAGACCTGGTCACCATTCACCAGACACTGCTCCATTCATTTCAATGAATCTTGTACAGAATAGCAAAGCTAGCCTCATTGAAAGACATAAGCTGGGTTCGGTGGATTTTTACCCCCATGATAATATGTTACCACAATACGTGCTAATTGCAATATATAATCAACACCTCATCACACACTTCCTAACACTGCCATCCCTGTTTCGTAACTGTTTTCAGAAACTGGGCTATGCAGAAAGAAAGTGTCTTGTTACCTTCCAGGAATGGCTTTAAACTTTCTTTCTGTGTTCATATCAACCAATGTGCCAAAGAACGCCAACCATCTGCAAAGGCTTCTGCACTTCATGTTTTATCTTCTCATTAAGCATCTCTGTCTGAAAAGCATTGTCTTGGGCAAGGGAGCAATCCCTATGTGAAATTAATTTTACTTAATGTAATTGCTATAAAAACATTATGATGTGACCTTATTTATTGAAACATATCTATTTAAAAGTGTGTGAGGACCCCTATGTCACAATTGCTGAAACATTTCTTCATTTTATTGAAATCCTTTCAACTTTATTCAGCTGTTTTCCCTAAGTAGAATCCTCCATTGTGATTTACTTCAAATATTGATTAAGGCAGCATGTAGGTGTGTGTAGATTCCTCTACACCTAAAGTATTGTGCTTATTATTTCACTTTGTCTCAGAATTCTTTCATGTTTCACCCGTTGAGTTAACTTCAAAGATTAATTTAGGAAGTGGGGGAACCCTGTTAGCAACTGAAACAGAACATAATGTCTCTAGCTGAAAATTTGCTTGCATGAATTTTTAATTAGCAAATATGGTTTTATAACATATCTACAAAAAGTATCACACAAACTACAGCCAAATATTGATACTTGCTTTCTCACTTCTTCTAGTACATGGTATGATTCACATACGAGTTCTTTAAAGATCAAGCTAAAAGTCTATTATTTCTTTAGTGAAATGATAATATTCATTTAATTTCTGAGTACAACTAGAAGCAAGGATGTAGCATAGCTGAAATTCCATAGTAATTCTACAATAGAGAAACCAATGGAAAAACAAAGGCTATGCTGATATTATTCAGATGAAGGAGTGAAAATTGGTAGAAGAAACATCAATAATTTAAGGTGCAGATGACACCATCTTACTCACAGAAGACAGCAATGACTTGCAATGACTTTTACTGTAATAAATTTAAAGAAGAAGAAAGTACCAAAGCAGGACTGCAGTTGAACATAAAGAAGACCAAAATTATGAGTACAGAAGAAATTTAAACTTTAATGTTGACAATGAAAAAAAATGAAATCGTTAAAAGATTTTGTATACCTTGGTTCAATCACCAATGCAGTTAGAGACTGTAGCCAAGAAATCAGAAGTCTGATACTCAGAAGGACAAAATGAAGGATTTTGAAAAGATCAAGTGTAAGTATGTGTCATGGGTGACCAAGATCATCTACATTCATCATGGATGGATGTGAAAGCTGATATTAAAATAATTTTTGTTTGAAATACGGTGCTTGAGGAGAGCTTTGCAAGTGCTCCAGACTGCTGGAAAGATGAACAAATGGCTTCTAGAGCAAAACAAAGCAGAAATTATGCAACTGAGGCTCTCCTACTTTGGGCACATCATGACAGAACAAGATTTTCCAAAAAAGTCAATAATGATGAGAAGGTTGAAGGCAGTAGGAAAAGAGGAAGACCAAATACAAGGTAGATTGATTCCCTAAAAGAACCACAGGTTTGAGTTTATAAAACCTGAGCAGGTCTGTTGAGGACATGACATGCTGGAGATTGCTCCTTCATATAGTTGCCAAAACTCAGAGGTGAATTCACAGCACATAACAATATCTGATGCAGCAAAATACACATATGGAGACAGACAAACATTATACATTCAGGTATAATGATGAACAATATGTTCATTCTTATTTCACATGCTACAATCTGATATATTAAATTCTGTCAGGCTTTGCAAAAGTGGGCTTACTTTTTGCTTCAGATATTGTATGGTCCTCAAAAATGCACCAATGGCTGCAGGTGGTTTCTTTTCTTTCAGTGACAGCCACTTTAAGTAACAGGATGGAAAGAGCAGCAAAATGACTCATTCCTCCACTGTTCTTGCCTTGACTCACTTCCTCCTCAGCCTACTTTGTGCCACCTGGCTGCCAGGTTGCCTGCCACTCCTTCTCTCACCCTGTTTCATTGGTTTAGTGGGCTGTGCAACTGTGGCCGCCGTAGCAGTTGCTGCTCCTCATCCTTGGTGCCACCACCTATGCAGAGCTGGCTGGACCATGCCTTTGCTTTTTAAAAGAGAATTGTCTAGAAGAGGGAAGCAATGTGTTGTGGTGACAGTTGGCAGAGAGCCAGGTGGCGCTGTCCAGCAGTCACAGTCTTATACATTAATGCAGAATGGTGGCCAGAATGGTTGATTTGTGCACTGGGTCTCTGTCATGCCATTTTCTTCAGAGAAGTTTCCACTCTGAGACATAACTATGAACCCCAATGTATATCTATCCAATATCGAAATTACCTTTCCCCCCCTGCTTAATTAATACTATGTACAGACCCCAATTAAGAAAAGCAATGTCAAATTGCAAATATCCCATAGCATTGCAAAAACAGTGTTTGAAATCTAGTACTGTAGTAAGTTGAAAATAGAGTGGGCCAATTAAATCACTCCAGATTTGGTGAGTCAACACCTATGTGAGTTTCATTGATTCAATGGCTGTACTCTAGTTGCGACGTATGGCTGGATTTCAGCCAATAAGTACCATATTTGCCGGCGTGCAAGGCAACTGGGCGTATTAGACGACCCCCCAACATTTCCACTCAAAATATAGAGTTCATGGCCAGCGACGAGGAGGGCGAGAAGGAAAGGAAAGAGAAGCGAGCGGGCGGGCGGGCGGGCGGCGGAGGAGGAGGTGAAGGGGAAGGAGAAGCAGCACTCTGGTGGCGCGCGGATAAGCGGGCAAGCTGGTTCAGCTGCGAGGGCACGAAGGAAAGGGAAGCGGGCGGCGGAGGAGGAGGAGGAGGGGAAGGAGAAGCAGCTCTCCGGTGGTACATGGAGAGTGGGCGATGTGGCTCAGCGGCGCGGTGGGCTCTGGCTGCTCAGGCATGGCCGGCTCTGCTTCCCTCCCTCCATCTGGACCGACCACCTGCCTGCCCACCTGCCTTCCTCTCCGGCCAGCGCGGCCCCGCGTCACTCACTCAACGGTGGCGGCGGCAGCGGAAGCTCCTTCCTGGCCCAAATGAAGTGCACCTGGCGTGCAAGACGACCCCCCCCCCCCATTTGGAGGCATGTTTTTGGGGCCAAAAATGTCATCTTGTACATTGGCAAATACGGTATTATTTTAACAGCCATGTAAAATCTGAAGTTTAATAAAATAATTGTGGTAATCTAAGGCCCTAAATTTTAAGCTTGCATATCTTGTATGTAAATCTGGGACCGGCTATGTGATGAATTGAAGAAGGGGTGGGTGGGTGGGTGGATGGATGGGCGGGCGGGCTTTGGTTTCTCACCCAAAGGAAATCTAAAAATGGTCTTGTTCATGCATGTAAATGCATCTTGAGGGAGCAGCTAATTTAGCCCTAATTTTAGCTTGGATATATAAGTGACATTTCCTTACATGGCATCGTTCGCTGATCCGCTTCTCCTAGCTCTAAGTCAGGGCCCTCAAGGTTTCCAAAGTGAAAAGCATGCATGGCAACATCTTGAAGATCTGACAGATTTCAAATGGCTCGCCTGATTTTACATGAAAGATGAGCTTCAAGTAAAGAATGCTAAAAAGATGTTTAAGCTAAGAGGTTAATATCGTACCATCTGGAGAAGCACAAGTACTGACGAATGTAGCTCTGAGATTCAACTACCCTTTCTGAAGGGCCACTAATACGTGCTCTCTTTCACACATACACACGCACACACAAGGCTTTTCAATGCAAAATGTTATGCGGCTCATAGCAACAGCTTCATGCCTAACCAATGATGGCTGGCCTTTCAAATATAGCCCCAAACACAGCCCTATACACAACAGTAAGTCTTCTTTATACCATCTCATTGCTTCGTGAGATTTATTGCATTTTGACAAATGATCGTTTATGTTGGTTTGACAATTGCAGAATTTATGAATGAGAGCTATTTGCCTAAACCGATGAACTGAATTGTAAAAGAACCATTAGCAATGATGACACCATTTGAAATTTGTCTGAGGATCAGGTTGCAGTTTCGCTTTCTTTTCAATAAGAAAGTGTGTGCTGGGGAGTACATGGCCAAAGATCATTTATTTCACTGTAATAAGCTTCTGACAGGTGTCATCAAGAGAGCTGGCTGAGCCAAAGTTACATCCTGCTTCCCACTCTCCTTTCAGATGTATATGACTTCCCAAAGAGAGGCATAAAATCAACTCATATTTTCCAGTTCCATGTACAGTTCCCTGCTGGACACTGAGATGAAACAGTAGAGTATTTCCATCTGGCTCTAATGGTTTTCTTGCACTTTACTAGGCTTGTTGTTACTTGCCATCAAGTTACATCCAAATTGTAGCAATCCTAATAAGTTTTCAAGCTAGGTGAGATATTTGAGTAGTTTTCCCAATGCCGCCCAATGACTTTACATGGCTGAGTGAAGATTCAAACTCAGATTGCTTGAGTCCTAGTCTATCATTCTGTCACTCATTATACCATACTTGCTCATTATATAAGAAGTTGTTTTATCATCCCTCTGTGAGTTTCCATGGAAAAGTGGGGATTTGAACCCAGAACTCTTGAATCCTAGTACATACTATGTACTACACTTACTTTACTTTCTCCAAACCTTTATTGGCATAAATACAGCTGGGATTACTAACAATAAACACAACAGGTTATAATTTAGAAGTTAATTTAAGAATCTCAAGCAGAAAAATAGCGACAGCTTCAGTGATACGGGAGGAAGAATCATTCAGGAAAATCTCAGGGGTGTTCGGCAGGGAAGATAACCAGGGTTCTAGTAGTGCCTTACGAATGGAAAAATGAACTGAGCAGAAAAACAATATATGGTCAAGTGTATCCGGAACCAAATGGCAGAACAGGCATAATCGATCCTCTTTAGGAATATTTGCAAATCGACCGGTATGGTTCGCTGAGGGAAAAATGTTAAATCGGGCTAACATAAATGCTCTTCTTAACCTGGGGTTGATAAGTGAGGAAAAATAATTTGGATGATAACCAAGTGAAGGGAAAAGACCAAATGAAAGCGGGGAACAGGTAGGATTCAGTTTGGCTGCAAGAACCTCAAACTCATGCTGCCAGAGTTTAGATTTAATAAGAGCATGGGCCTGTTGAATTCCTAAATCATTTAGGGATTCTAAATTCAAATCAAGGGATTGAAGTTTAATCTCAATCAACTTCAGCCACTTGGAAAGGAAATTGTCTCTGAGTAGATCGTATAGTAAGGAATTGGGCTTAGAGTTTAAATGTAAACGAAGCCAATATTTAAATGTGGTGGACCAAGCAAGGGTAGAAGGAAGATGGGTACCCAATTCCAAAACTAAAGTTGAAAGACGAATCATGTTGGGGACTCCTAAGATTTTCCTGAAGAAGGCGGCTGCCAAAGTGTCAACATCGTGATCTATGGCCTCAATCCAAATAGGAGCTCCATATAGTAAGTGGGAAAGCAATTTAGTCCGAAAAATAAGCAACGCTGCAGGCACAAATTGATTGCCAGATGAGTAGTGAAATTTTGAGATGGCATTAAGATGGAGGCTAGAGGAAGATAGAACCAATTTTTTGTGGGGACGCCAACTGAGTTTATGATGCAGAGTGATACCTAGATATTTAAAGGATAAAACCTGCTGAAAGGTTTGTGCTCCGATTGTACTACACCATAATGGTTCTTTCAGCTTACTAGGAGTGATTAGGGGGGGGGAAACATGCTACCAATATGATTCTAGTGAACACACACTGCTCAGAAGTGTGCATTTTTCCAAAATAAATTTTATCAAAGCTAGTGCTGTGCTAGTTATTCATTAGAGGTAATTGGTACCCAGTTGATATTGGTGGTAGGACTAACGTAGTTCTCTCCATCTTCCAAATTTTAAATTTACCCCTAATGTTGCAGCTTATTGTCTACCAGTTCCCTTTCATGGAAAAAGTGAGCTAAATCCAATGTCTTGTCCCAAAACAGACCTCAGTGGCATTTACTAAATTTTTGACTCACCAAAGACTAATTGATTCAATTGCTGAAATCCAGTAATAGGTTGCTGCAGAAGGCCCATAGAATCAATGGAAGTTACATAGGTGTTGATTTGCCAAATCTTCATTGATTCAATGGGCCTATTCTAGTTGACGTGGTGGCGCTGTGGGACGTGGTGGCGCTGTGGGCTAAACCGCAGAAGCCTGTGCTGCAGGGTCAGAAGACCAAGCAGTCGTAAGATCGAATCCACGCGACGGAGTGAGCGCCCGTTGCTTGTCCCAGCTCCCGCCAACCTAGCGGTTCGAAAGCATGCAAATGCGAGTAGATAAATAGGTACCATCTCGGTGGGAAGGTAAACAGCGTTCTGTGTCTAAATCACACTGGCCATGTGACCACGGAAAGATTGTCTTCGGACAAAACGCTGGCTCTATGGCTTGAAGAGCGGGATGAGCGCCGCCCCCTAGAGTCGGACACGACTGGACAAAAATTGTCAAGGGGAACCTTTACCTTTATTCTAGTTGTGATTTACTATTGGATTTCAACCAGTGAGTTTTATTGACTTGGAACTAAAATTTGAATTTAGCCCGTTATTTTAAAAACAAGCAAATTACAATAATGCATTTAAGCCAATTTTGTATTCTCTGCTTCAATAGGACCGAACCAGTTTAGATGCAAGTGCTCGAATACGTTGGTGGTTCCAGGATGTTAAAGCCTAAGTCTTTTCTTTTTCAAAGAAAATTTGACCAGTGCATTTCAGAGATTTGTTTTATCCTGGGAAGTATAACATATTAACAAATATGCCTGCCTGTCTTTGTATGCACACATGTACAAAGCCAGGCATTTGAATCTCCTTTGTTCTAATAATATGTTTACACATACTGTGCTAGTGAAAAACAGCCTTAAAATGCAAAGCCAGCCTGAATGCTCAACAATTTCTGGGCTTCTTTTTTTTTTGATGATAATCCAAAACCTCAAAATCATGAGCTGCTGAGGAGCTCTTCCTCACTGAGAGCCATACATGATGGGCAATGCAGAAGAGGGCCTTCTCTACTTTGGCACTCCAGCAGTGGGAGATCTTTCTCATCAAAATCTGACCGCCATCAGTTTGGTGCCAAATTAAAATCTGGCTCTTCATTCAAGTATTAGGTCTCAGTGATCACACTTTTGTTTTGGTTGTGGGTTCCCCCCCCTCTTTGTCTTCTTTTGTTCTTCTGAATTGTTTTAAATTTGGTTACATCATTTACAGGGTTTGGTTTTTTTTTGTATCTCACTCTGATATCTCTGGCTATAGGGAGGGATAGTAAATTAATGGGGGATGTTTGGTTCGTCTATCTATATGAATTTTATTTTGATTTATTGATCATCATTTATTGATTTTACTTAGGGTTAAGGTTAAGGTTATTAGAACAAGTTAAAATGATATTCTAATAAATAGACTACCCGCCCTCCCCATTGCAACACACACATGGGATCAAAAGGGGGAACAGTTCTTTTCTTTTCTTTTCTTTTCTTTTCTTTTCTTTTCTTTTCTTTTCTAGTACCACCCTTTTTTGGAGGGGGGAGGAGGCAAGAAGTCCTACTACATTTCTCTAAACAAGCAGCCTTATTAGTCTGCCTCAGCATGCAGGAAAAATTGAAGCACAGGGGAAAGGCAGGAGAAAGAAAGCAAAATATTGTGGCACTTTAAAGGCTAGCAGACTTAATTCCCTGTGAGCATTCCTTGATTAATATTCTCTCTTCCCCTCTTTTCTTTCCCCACTCCTACTTTGACTTTGCCAATGAGTTACCTATCTGGCTAATCTCATGGTGCTTTTTACACCTTATTAGAGTGAATAAATACACTTTAAATCAGGCTTGTCCAACCTGCGGCCCGAGGGCCGCATGCGGCCCAGGTCAGCTCGTAATGCGGCCCAGTGCAATTTTTTATTTTAAAAGAAATTCCAAAGTTTCAAGTTACACTGCTGGTGCTTGTGGCCGGAATGTGGCTGGGTCATGTCACAACAGTAGAGGGGGAGAGAGGGAAGGAAAGAAGGAGTTGGAGGGGAGGGGACAAGGGGGCTGTGTGACTGCATTGCACTGTCCCTGTCAATAGGTGGACCCCCTCCCGGCCCCATAAAGCCACCGGAGTCGAAGCTGGCAGCCTCTGCTGTCTGAGATCACAGCTGCCAGTAAGCATGCTTGGAGTGGGGCTGCGGACGACAGCTAGGGCTGCCCCTCCCCATGCAGCCCAAACCAAATGTATGTGCAGCCCAAACCAAATTTTCATCTTCTAATGTGGCCCAGGGAAGGTGAAAGGTTGGACACCCCTGCTTTAAACGTTTCATTTTTTAATACAAAAAAGGAGACACCTTGCAATGATACGCATCTAAAGGGGTGCTCGTGTCTGTAGAAATCTAAGATAAGGTAAATAGCACCTCTTATGCTGAATCCAACAGAGCCTCCCAGAAATATGAAGCCTTTCAGGGACAAGAGCTTCTTTCCCAGTGGCTGAACAGAGAGAGAGAGTTGCTCTTTGATGATGATTTTCCTTTTGTCCTGCAGGTCTCTAAAAGATTTGTTCCAAAGCACAAAAGAGACTCTATAGAATGGTGTGGGTGTTGATGCTGGGGAGAGAATGAGCAAGGAGAAGGGGGAAACTAGCATCTTTCCCTTTTCCTCTGAGGAGAGTGGTGAGTGGAACTCAAGAATGTTCCCACCTGTGGAAGAAATCACTACCTTCAACAGAGTGTTAGTTCCAGCTAGAGTAGATCCATTGAATCACTGGGACTTTGGCAAGTATTGATTTACTAAAGTCCCCATTTTATGTGTATGCTTGTGTAAATGTGGGAAGTAAGGATAGAAGCAAAGTGTTTTTTTTGACTTCGTGGAAACTGTCCTCTCCATATTGAAGGGAAGATATATCTTATTGCACAACTTCTATTTTTTCTGCTCTGTTTTCTTTTAACCCCCCCCCCCCCGCCCAACCAGTGGCTTATTATTTAGTAAAAGAGAACCTCTAGTCTTATTTCAAAACATTTAGAAAAGCAGTGGCAATACAGGAACTAAGAGAGTCTACTCTTCTTCTTGCTGGTAACTTGGCATCAATTATTTTGAAAATCATTCTTCACTTTTCATAAGATGAGATTTACATTTTGGGTTTCTCCTCCCACCACCAGTTCATCAAGACACAATTTTGAAAAACATGAAAAAAAATTATAATGTCACAATACGTTGTGTAGATCATCTGGTTGAACAGCTCTGGAATAAATCAGTTACACTTCTGAATGCTATTTTTCTTTGGGAAAAAAAACCATATATAAAGACTGAATTCAAATACTATTTTATGCTCCCCTTTCACTAAATTAACAATGGCACAGAGATGTAATTTAATCAGCTCCAAGATTCCTTTTGTATTATGACAAACCTGTGCACCTCCAGGGTGCTCATCTGCCACAGAGCAAATTTTATATGTCACTCAGATGTGTTACAACTTGCCATTATTTTTGTGGTGTCTATAGCATGGTATTTATGGGAATTTGAGAACAATCTGAAGAAACATCTTAAGAGCTTTGTGCAGAAAGAGAGGGAGAAAAGAAAGAAAGAAATTAAGCTACATATGTAGCACAGATCTGGAGTCGATGTAAATCATGTTAACTCCAATGCGGTAAATCAAGTCATTTTTGATTTACACTAGAGGAGGAGATCTTGCTCCACATTCCTGTAGGGAATGAAACCATGTTTAACTTTGGATATATTTGATAGAGCACTGCTTGCATTTTTAAGATTGTTTTGTCTGTTGAGCACAGATTTTGAGTCAATAACATAGAGAAGTATTTTTTTTAAAAAACTGAACAATGACATATTCATTTTCTAAAAAGAAAACAAAATAACTTTCTTCACAATGCCCTGGCAAGTTGACTGTACTTCGCTACTGTGAAAACTTCACAAGCTGCCCCTCAATCTGGACCCCTGGAGAGGAATCCAAGTGAGGGGGAGGAGGAAACAGAGAACAATTGGAAGACAAAGAAAATAAAGGTGAGGGGTAGAAATCATGGAATGCTTCCAGCCTGCTTTCATAGGAACTATTTTCAGGCCAGTTTGAACAATGGAAGTTCACGTCCTATACTGGAGTATGGAAACTAAACTAACAATCCAGGAACAAATCAGAAATGGGGAAATTTACTTTTTTGAACTACTTCACTAGAATGCCTCGGCCAGCACACAGAAGACGGAGATACAAGGCGGTTGACACTGGAGTGTAGTTTTTGAGCCAAGTGATCGAGGCAATGGCTGGGTGTAGTTTGTGCTTGACTTAAGTGGCTGCCTTATGGAGTTGGGGGTATTGCCAGAGTCAAAATTAAGCAAATGGAAGTTCCATGGCTGCTGGAAGAGGAACAGAGAGAAGGATGAGAATTATAATGGCAGAGGAAGAAATAGAGTTTAGAATAGTTAATCCCTAGGTCTAGGCAAATCACAGTGGTTAATCTTTACATGGTCATGATTCCAAAATGTGTAGATAGATTTATCTAGGAGGTTATGTCCTTCTTTCTCTCTCTCTCTTTCTCATGGTGTTTTGCAAAATGGCTCCTTATCTTTCTTGTCTTTGTGTTCCAGATGGCAGCATCTCTTCCTGTCTGTATGTGCGTGGACATGCACACACAGGGAAAAGAGATGAAAGATGAAGGCTGCAAGTTCAGAATCTCCAGAAGCTGACTGAGAAAGATGCCTTTTCTGGGATTGTGAGGCATAATGTTGTAAATGCTACTGGAGTTCGAGGAAGAAATCCTGGGAAACACTTCTAACAATATGTCATTAAGGCAGGTAGATGAGGAAACATAGGGGTAATTCGATTTCAGAAAGTATGGTTGAAATTCATTGAATACAATCACATGGATGAATGAGGAAGGGGCTGGCTTACCTCAGTGAAATCCTAGAACTCATTGTTATTACAGGCATGTCTGACCAGTCTAGGTCTGACTTGCTTATGTCCCTGTAAAATATTGGGAATTAAATGAAGTTAGAAAAACTGACAGAAACTTGTTCAGGTTTTAGTTTTTTTTTTCTTGACTAGTCATACCTCTTTGTTATTCATTTTTCCAGAATTTTGTATTTTATGATGTTTTAAAAAAGGGAACGTGGTGTTCCAGAGGAAAATGGGGTTCCATATAAAATAATGAATGACCCACCAGTACATTGTGAGTGGTGGTTCCAGTGGCAGACTGGAACGCATCCAGGAAAAGACACAACAAATCAGTGTCAAAAACATTTGTCCTACAAAACTATCTCTTGCCCTCTTGTTAATAATATAATACTAGTACCCAGTCCTTATTCAGGATATTTCTGCTCCTGAAGAAAGATACACCTTAATTCATGAGAATTTTCATGCCTAGGCATAAGTCCCAGAATTTGTTGCAAAGGTCTGGATTTTGCCTGCTCAAAAGAAATTAGCGAGGAGGTTTGGAAATTAGAGGTTACACAAAGAATGGATTTCAGCAAATGCATTGCTTCTGATTCTCAGCAGGACATTCCTCCTCCTCCTGCTCTTTTTATTCTCCTTCTGTATTTGGGGGGGGGGGGAGGAGAGGAGAGAAAACAAGAAACAAAAAGTGTCAGGAAACAAATCAACAACTCCTTTTATCTTTTCTGCATATTACATGGATACATTTTATAGCCAGTTCCCGTACTTGAATCATGCTGATAATTACAACAACATCGTATTGAAAATAGTTTCCCCCAGTTTTTAAGGAAATGCCAGTTCTGGAATGTATTTTACTAATTTCTAATGCTATTCCACAAGTAACCTTATCAACTTATTAACTCAGTTTTAATTCCCTTTCAGCCATTCCAGTTCACTGTTGATTTAATTTTTTCCAGTCAACACAGCTATTCAGTCTTCTGTTGGTGTTAATAACTCCTTTAAACCCTATTTGTCCTCTGCCTTCAGAGTCTAATGATGTTTTGTGTGCAACTTGAGAGCAGAGCCAATGCTTTCTTTTTCCCCTCTGTCCCTCTTTTCTTCCTCACACTCCCTCCCCCCCCCAAAAAAAGTCTCTCCACAGTGAATTGTACAATCATATCTACTTTTGAAAAAAGGCAGCTCAGCCAGTCAAGACAGCCATAGCTGGAGACAACCTGCCGGGTCCCCAAGGATGACAGACGGAAAGGCCCACTGCCACTGGAGACCAAAGTAGCAGCTGCCCTTTCCCCAATCAAGGGGAAAGCAGCAGGGGCAAGTCCTCCTCAATCAAGCAGGGTAAGACCTTATCGGGTCATTACCCAGGTGTCCTATTCCCCGCAGAGATGCACAAGCCTTCTTCAAGTTATTGGATAGTTGATAGAGGTGTCATCTTATAAACAGAAAGTAACTTCTGCCTCCTTCAATGTGTGCCATGCCTGGTTGCTTCTCGGCCTGCTGCTCTCCCCACTCCAAAGGCCTTACATCTGTTTCCTTTTTTCTTTTTCTTTTTAATGGATTTTCATGTATTATCCTCCCACCATTGTCTGTATATTGGTAATTACCCCCTTTTATCCATTTCGTCCTGACTCTCCAACCCACTGCATCACTGATCTAAACATGTCGTATTTGAAAAGAAAAAGGTTAGCATTTTAAGAAGTTCTAAAAAACAGTTCTTTATAAAAATTGTGCTGGGCCTCCTCCACCCTCAACCCCACCCTCACCCCATACCAGCAAAAGAAAAGGAAGAATCTAATGCATCTTTAGAATTAGCAGATTTTTTTAAAAGCATCAGCTTTTGTGGAATACAGTCCTCTTCTTCAGACATACCATAGTGGCCATGTTTATGAGGGTGGAGTGAAATGGGATACACAAAATTAGCATTGTATTATTAGCACTGGTTATAAAGTTACAAAGAACTGGTTAGCAAAAGCATCCTGGCCATACAAAGGTCATTGACTAGTACAAAAATTGGTTAAGCTACCAAGTTGCCTTCTCTGGTAAAGTAGTGGTTTCTGACTTCAAGAAAACAAAAGGCGAGGTCTGCCAGTGCAATAGGAATGCTATCATCTAGGTATGGGACTTTCAGATTGTAATGGATCAAAACAAGACAGAATAGGCACTTTCTTTCATTTTTTGATTCTTTCATTTGTTTCTGAAAAAGAGCCTCTGAAATATGAATTATTCAGCGTAACAAATGAGAGGAACCCATCAATTTTGGATTTCATTCGGATTTCCTCATTTGGATTACTTTCTTTTGACCCACGTATGTAAAATAGCCTCACTCTTTTTTTTGAGGACAGTTAGCATTCTTTCTTGCACCCCAAACGTTACTCATGTGATCTGAGAAAAACTTGTTGTTCTTCTCATAGGACTGGTAATGATGATAATGAAGGTGATTTCACTTTCTCATCTGCACTGTTTCTGCTGCAACTGCTGAGGATAGAAATGTAATAATAAATATGAAATTTAAACTACCGTTAGTACCTGCATAAGTCTTGTTTTTCTCCTCATGTACTGTTGTTGTTGCCTGGTTGATTGTCTGTTGCCTTGTCCCTGCTTTTTTGGAGCGGTTTTGAGGGTTCTGTATGGCTTTAATTGATATAGCACCAGAAACACAAATGATTGAAAATGAAATGAAGGAAGTAGTCTCTTTGTGTTTAATGAAAGGCCAGGCCCCTGGATGGATGGATGGATGGATGGATGGATGGATGGATGGATGGATGGATGGATGGATCACACAAATAGAAACATTAAAAACCCAACTCCCAACCAGACAAATATAATTGAAAGGAAATAACCTCAACATCCCCCAAAAGGTAACATCAATTAAAAACATAAATTAAAAATAAACAACACAATAGGCAACCATGCAGGGGGAATCTACAGAAAAGCTTCCTTAAAGAGATGGCTTTTGGTTGACTTTCTGAATGCTTGTGTATCTCCACTGGCAATGCATTCCATAATGTGGCAGCCACTTCCAAGCGAACCCAATTTCTAGTCACAGATTTCTGGGCTTCCCTCAGGAACCCCAGTATTATCACTTGAGTGGAGCAAGTGGCATGGACGGATGATCTCAGAGAGAGGCAGTCCGACAAGTAAGAGGTCTCAGGCCATTAAGGGCTTTATATGTTAACACTAATACCTTGAAGGACACCAAAAGAAATGAGGCACCCTCTGAAAGAACTCAAAATGAATGAAACCTGAAAGTTCTCCCTGTACATATCCCTAGCATCATCATCAGTGACCAACTGCTGTTGATTAAATGGTTCCCTTGTGATTTCGGACTGCATGTGACCTTATCCCCTTGTGGATAAGTCTTGCATGCCCCAGAATCATAAAAGGAAACAATCTGGTACCATGAATGAGGTCATTCCTATAGGGCAGGCAGAGCTGCTCAACAGGATTTCAGCTTGTGTCTGTTTAGTAAAACAAGTTGTGAACTATTTATACCTCACAGTAATTTAAAAAGTAAAAAACAGTATAGATAAATCTGGAATAAAAAAAGAGGTTAAAAAAAGGATAGGTCCCCTTCAGCTGGATCATTGCAGGGTCTAATATACTTTTTTGCCTCCCCCAGACCTTGTTGTTTAAATAAGGATTAAAATCCATAATATAAACCCAAAGAGATCCCAGCCAACCAGGTAGAAGGAATTGTGGATGATCTCACAGGATTGCACAGAATTAGATTTATGTGGTTCTTACTAGGTGAGATCACAGTCCAAACCCTGAAACAGGAGGAGACATTTTTGTGGCCTCAGCCAGAGCAGTAAGTGCACCCAAGTCAAGGTGCTCAGTACCCAAGGTCATTCAGGCTGTTGTGGCACAGGAAGCACATAGTTCCCCAGAGCATCTCTTCCTATCCCTGGCAATATAAATAACAGTAATCAGAAATTAATATGTTGTATTTTAAAAACTGCTGCCGTTTTATGACATCCAAAATCTGCTGCTAGAGAAAATTGCCTCACTCTGCCCAGTGGTAGAGTCAGCCCTAGCCTGTATGGGCAAGGAGCAAACCAACCCCGCCCCCCTTTGATTGTTGTAACATCCTAGCTCCTAAATTCCCACTTTTTTCAGATACATTCTCTTATTTTGTGTTAAGTTGCTAAGATGCAATCCTGTATTTAAGCCAAATCAGTCCTACTTATGAAGTCATTGAGAATGTAAGGGTTTGAGTCAGAACCAGACTGAGATAATGCCTACGTGTTATGCAACCTATCAAGCAAGCTGTGAATCTTTTCCCATCTAAGCTTTCTTGATCCTCCTTCCCACACATCTCATTCACAAGGTCCACTGCATTCTTATTTGGTTCTGGAATAAACCAATGTACATCACATTTAAAACAGAATTTAAAACAAAGATAAATTCAAGCCAATATTAAGACGACAGTGCTTATGTCTAGAAATAAACAATGCAATTCATTATATGGGTTTTGATAGTATTTAATAATTATATAACTGTTCTCAGACTGCTACAGACCTTTTAAAATTTTCATCTATGGAGATCTAAGGGAAGTTTTATGCTTTCTTAAAGGGCTAATCAATTTCTAGACTGTGAAGAAGTCCAAGAAACTTGGGCATTGCTTATAACTGTGCATTATGATCAGCTACAACACCTTATCTTGATGGACTTTATAACTACAATGTAGTTCTGTAATATACCTATCTTAACCAGATTGTGTGGGTAGATAGCGCCAGCCCACAGGTACACACTGGTTAAATGGCAGCAACAGTATGGCTAAGAAACTGACTCAGGACCTTTGAAATCTTTAAGATAATCAACACCATTATACCAAGTTTAAAGATTACAGCCTAAGGGTGCAATCCAAAAGGATCCTCCACTAATTCTAATGGGACTTAAGTGTGCCTAATGTACCCTTGATTGTGCTGTAAAACTGCAATCTAAAACCAATTACCACAGTACATGGACTCCAGCTCATTTAGCATCTGGCTGTTGACTTCAGTGGGATTAAATTAGCAAAAAATCAAATACTCCAATTTGCCTAGTTCAGAGATTGAGCTGTTCCTCAAAACTATTACTCTGGAGTAGTCCAGTTGGAAAGATTTGCGAATGAAAGATCACTCAACAATTATATTTCAGCTTGTACTGCAATTCCATAGCAGGGGCAACCATGTAACAAAGATTCAGGTACTCCTTCCATAACAATTTGTTTCTAAGAGGAAAGCCTTCCTCCCATGCTTGTTGGGAGGATGTCCAAGAACTATGAGATGGTGTGGGCCATCAATAATATTGGAGATCAATATTGATGGAGATGTATGTTTATGAGGTAAGCCTGAGATCAAATCTGCCCCTTGTATCTTTCCTGCCATTCTGATACTGGTGATCTGATAACAGTAATTGCAAATGGGAGGGGCCAGATTCAGAGACCTGTTGGAATTCATCAGAGGTTACAAGCCATGATGGGGATGTATAATCTCCAGGCTTAAAAGGAAGGTACCTCCAAATGCCAGGCGCTGGGGAGGGGTATTAGGAGACAGGTATCAGCTGTTCCTCCACTCTAAATCTGGTACTGTTGAATGCCAGGTCTGTATCCAACAAATCCCAGATTATCCAAGACCTTACTCTGGAAGAGAATGTAGACCTGGCATGCATAATCGAAACTTGGATGGGTGGTGAAGGGGGTGTTCCCTTGA
This sequence comes from Pogona vitticeps, assembly GCF_051106095.1. Lineage (NCBI taxonomy): Eukaryota > Metazoa > Chordata > Lepidosauria > Squamata > Agamidae > Pogona > Pogona vitticeps. Next base: position 307,396,041 of record NC_135783.1, read on the forward strand.
CTCTTGCCTGTCCTTCCAGTTATGAAGTCCAGCACCAGGGTGGACTGGAGGGGTGGGGGTGGGGAGTAGCCATTGTTTATAGAAACACTATGGAGGTTACTAGGCACTCTACGGTGGTGAAGCCAGGTCTGGAGGCCCTCCACATGTCTATTGGGACCAGGGATGATATTGGGATCTTGCTGGGCTTCCCGCAACCCAGCCATTTCCTTACTGGAGCTGGCAGATTTGTCTCTGCGGCACTGTTGGAGTCCCCAAAGCTTCTGGTCTTGGGTGATTTCAACATCCATGTGGTTTCCAGACCAACTCTTGAATTCTTGGAAACCATGGCTTCCTTGGACATGTCCCAACATGTTAACGGCCCCACCCATGGGGGTGTTCACACGCTAGACCTGATGTTCTCCACTGAGCGGAGTGAGTGTGGTCTGATGGTAACTGACCTTGTGTCGGTTCCCTTGTCATGGTCAGATCACCACCTAATAAAATGTAACCTCTCAGTGGCTCTCCCTCCTTGCAGGGAGCAAAGACCTATTTTAATGGTCCACCCTCAAAGGCTACTGGATCCCGTAGGATTCCAGGATTCCATGAGAGGGATTCTGGCTGATCTGACTGGCGCTCCTGTCGAGGCTCTGGTTGATGGGTGGCTTGCTGCCACCACCAGGGCTGTTGACATGATCGCTCCTAAATGTCCTCTCCATCACAGAGCTCAGCCAGTGCCCTGGTTTAACCAGGAGCTGCGATCTATGAAGCCAAACAGGAGAAGGCTAGAGTGCAATTGGAGACGGAACCAGATGGATTATAATCGGAAAGCTGTCAGGATGCAACTAACCACTACATTACTAAAGTGAAGATTGCTAGTCGAGCTCACTTCGCTGTCCGGATAAGCAAAGCTTCAAATCAGCAGACAGAACTTTTCTGTATAGTTTGCGATCTATCCGATGAAACCAATGCCCTGGATCCATTCCAGTTGGGCTTCAGGCCGTGCCACAGTACAGAAATGGCATTGGTCACCCTGTTTGACCTGCTGAGGGAGGCTGACAAGGGCAAAATGTCTTTGTTGGTCCTCCTTGATATCTCGATACCGTTGACCACGGTAACCTCCTGGGGACGCTCTCCGAGTAGGGAATTGGTGGCTTGGTGTTCACCTGGCTCCGTTCCTTCTTGGAGGACCGTCCTCAGAGAGTACAGCTTGGGGAGAGTGTTTTGGCCCTGTGGAGCTTCAACTGTGGGGTTCTGCATGAGTTGATTATCTCCCCAATGCTGTTTAATATCTATATGAGGCCACTGGGTGTGGTCATCAGGGGATGTGGGGCTTCATGCCATCAGTACACTGATGACACCCAGCTCTACATCTCCTTTTCTCCAACTAAAGTGGATGCCGTTCCATCCCTTCAGCGCTGCCTGGAGGCTGTACTGCATTGGATGTAGGAGAAAGGACTGAGGCTGAACCCAGACAAGAAGGAGGTCCTGAGGGTGGGTGGCCCCTCCATTGGTGGTTTGGGAAACTCCCTCTATTTGTGGTAAGTGACTCTCACCGTAAAGGGTGAGGTTTGCAGCTTGGGGGTCCATCTGGATCCGGCACTCACTATGGAAACCCAGGTGGCATCACTGGTTGGTGTTGATGGTTACCAGAATGGGCATATTTTACTAAAATGAATACACAAAGAGGGCTGATTCATCAGGATTTGGCACTTAGTTCTAGTAGAGAAATGATCACATCAAAGTAAGCTGGGGAGAGAGTTTTTTAGAATGCAAGGTCATTTTCTGGAAACCTGGATTCAATTTTCTTTCTCATATTTGCAAAAAAACCCAAAAACCTTTGAGGAATTCATCTTGAGACACTTCCACTTTTTTAGAGTGATGAACTTACTGTTACATACAGCACTGATGTTACCTGTCTGTCATGGGTTTGGAGGGAAAGTTCCATCCTATGGGGAGTGGAAGGCGGGACATCAGGAGGAGGGGCTGTACTGTATATATATGTGGAGCGTGTGTGGAGAAGTTAGAAGAGCTGAAGGAGAAGCTGGAGAAGCTGAGAGAAGAAGCTTGAGTGAGAGTCTGTGTGTCAGACAGGGTACTACTGTGTGTCAGTCAGTACCAACCTGATAGGTTCAGGTGTCTGTATGGTTAGCCAGAACTGATAGGTTCAGGGTCTGTGCTTCAAGTTAAGTGTTCCGTGTGAACCAAACTGTGTGTATGTATGATTGAGACTAAGCCACGTTACTGTATCTTATTCACTTGATCCTTTTATTTTTCCCTGTGTGTTATTAAATAAACCTTGTTCTTTTATTTGTTAAAAATCCATCCCTGGTCTGTGTGACTTCTTATAGGGAATGGTTGGTGGCAGCTTAGTGAAACTGTGGCATATCCCAGTAGGTCTGGGTTTGTCACATTGATTGGTGTCCAGCGTGTGGGATACGACTGGTCCAGTTGTCCAGTGGTACAGCAAAGCCTTGGCAAGTGTGCCCAGAGCAAGGGGGGTCTAGTTAGGGACAATCTGAGAGCACGTAGGTAATCTTCTAGGTGTACCTCACGGGGGGGTGCGCTAGTAGAAGAACGTGTAACCTCAGATTGGGGACTAGATTAGGGAGCTCTGAGGCAGCCTGTTTTGGCGGGAAAAAGCTGAGGCAAAACTGTGTAGTAGCAGTGATCTAGCCTGCCTGCTGAGAGGCCTAGCAGAGGGGGGTAGACTCTGGCTCGCAACTGTTGCAAGTTAGTGCTGAAGAACAGCAGTAATCTATAGAAAGCTGGTTCTGAGAAGAAGAAAAAAAGTGGTCGCTTTATTTTGAGGCTTGACTTTTGAAAGCAGCCTGTTCTGGGGGGGGGGATTATGCCCTTGACTCGAAGCCAAATGGCAGAAATGGGTGAAGCGAAAGACCCACTGGTGGACCACGGTTCTGAGGATGAATTTGGCTCAGTGCAGGAGGACAGCACGGGAGAACAGAACCCAGAACTCAGGAAAATGCTCATAGCCCAACAGCATGAACTGAGGATGAGGGAAATAGAAGAAAGATTAGAGAGAGAGAGAATGGAAATGGAGAGAGAGAGAGAGAAAATTGCTCTGGAAAAAGAAAGGATGGCGTATGAGTTAAGAAAATTGGAACTGATGAATCAGAACAATAATAACAATAGGGATTCTGAGGGAGGCCAATTGTCTAATGCTGACCTGAAGAAATTCCCTGTGTACCACAAGGGAGATTGTCCTGAGGTGTTCTTTTCCCTAGTGGAAAGAGCGTTTGTGGACTTCTCAGTAAGGGAAACTGAGAAGATGACCATCATGCGATCTTTAATCAGTGGCAGCCTTGCAGAAGTCTATGCAGAGATGCCAGAGGAACTGATGAAAGATTTTGCAGAGTTTAAAAAACTGGTGTTTGCCAGACATGGGATAAATGCGGAACAGCTGAGGCAAAGATTCAGGTCAATCACCAAGAAACCAGAGCAGACTTTTACCCAAGTGGGGGCCCAATTGGTGAGGCTGCTGGAGAAATGGCTATCTCAGGAGGGGACAGAGACCTTTCAGCAGCTCAAAGACTTGATAGCGCTGGAACAGTTCTATTCAGTCCTGCATGGGGAACTGAAATTCCAGGTGAGGGAAAGGAAACCAAAATCTGTGGCAGAAGCAGCCGAGATCGCAGATTTTATTTATCAAATCAGAAAGCCCTTAGGTGATGAGGGGAAATCGATAGGTAGACCCAAAGAAACCTACAGCAAGTACTCTCAGGGACCAGGGAAAAGCCAGCAAGGGGGAGGGGCCCATGGTGAAGGGAAGCCCTCAGACATGAAACCAAGACCTCAGATTTTGGAGGGAAAAGCAAAACAAGATGAGAAAGACTCAAAATATAGCAGAAAATGTTATTTCTGTCAGGGAAAGGGCCATCTAATCTCAGAGTGTGAGAAATTAAAGCAGCTAAAAGGAATTGTGCCTCAGGATTCGAGTGGACCAAGCCAAAAGCTGTGTTCTGTGTCCAGAAAGAGCAAAGCTCCTTGTCACTGAGGGAGCCGGTTGCCATGGCTACTCAATCTGGAACAGTTACATCTGCTGATCAGGCTGAGGAAAATGGTCCTCTTGTGGAGGTCAAGCGCTGCTTGCTCGTGAGAACAGATTCTCAGTTGTTTGAGACAGCAGGGGTGGACGTAGGAATACTTGACCATCAGTATCGGGGGCTGAGGGACACTTGTTCCCAGGTGACCCTGTGCCATCCAGATATTATTCCTAGGGAATATATAATCCCAAATGAGAGCATGAAGGTGGCAGGGATTGAGGGGCAGGTGATCTCTCTGCCAGTAGCGGAGGTACCTGTGAACTTTCAAGGCTGGAGGGGAGTTTGGCGGCTAGCGATTTCAGCGACTCTGCCAGCAGCCGTGCTCGTGGGAAATGACCTGGCTGAACATGTGAAACGGGTGCTAGTGATTACACGTTCACAAGCCACCACGGGGACAGTTCAGGGGGGTACTGATGAGCCAGAGACGGAAGCAGAGGGGAGTTCAGAAGCTGTGGTGGAAACCTTAACCACAGACAGCCGATTTGGACAAGAGCAAAAGGCAGACGCCACTCTCCAAAAGTGTTTTGAACAGGTGACTGACGCCCAGCTAACACCTGAAACCCCAGTGAGATTTCTAGAGAAAAAGGGGATTTTGTATAGAGAGACCCTGAGGAATATCTCAAAAGGGGGAGATGGGATCCGAAGTCAGCTAGTGGTACCTGAAAAGTATCGCCCCATGATCTTACAAAGGGGGCACTCTGACATGTTTGCTGCGCACTTAGGGGTGAACAAAACACAGCAGAGAATCACACAGAATTTTTACTGGCCTGACATAGGGAAGCAGATCAGGGAGTTCTGTAAACAATGTGATGTGTGTCAGAGGCAGGGGAATAACCGCGACAGGACCAAAGCAAAGTTGTGCCCTTTGCCTGTGATTGACACTCCGTTCAAATGCATAGGGGTGGATATTGTGGGACCTTTGCCCAAGGCCACAAAGAGGGGGAACAGGTTCATTCTCACCATTGTGGACCATGCCACGAGGTACCCTGAAGCCATACCCTTGACTAACATTGAAACTAACACAGTGGCAGATGCCTTGGTGGGGTATATGTCCAGGATGGGATTTGCCTCAGAAATAATCACAGATTTGGGCGCATCGTTCACATCGAAGCTCATGAAACGCTTATGGCAAATCTGTGGAATTAAGCACAAGGAAACCACTGCCTATCACCCTGAAAGTAATGGGTTAACTGAGAAGTTCAATGGGACTCTAATGCGCATGATTAGGGCTTGCTTGGCAGAGAATCCAAACAATTGGGACCAGAAGCTGCAATCCCTTTTGTTTGCTTATCGATCAGTGCCACAAGCCAGTACCGGGTTCAGTCCGTTTGAACTTTTATTTGGGAGAAGGGTGAAAGGGCCCCTTGATTTGATCAAACAAAATTGGGAGCAGATCACCCAGGATGACCCACAAGACGTTGTGACATACATAGACTCTTTAAGGAATGACCTAAAGAGAAACCTAGAGCTAGCAGCAGAGACCCTGCAAGCTCAAAAGGTCAGAAAGAAAACTTGGGATGACCAGGAAGGCAGGGAGAGGCACTTTGACCCAGGGGAGGGAGTGCTTTGGCCTAGGCCCTGTAAAGAGAACAAACTGCAGCTGGGTAGCCCAGAAACAAAAGACTTGGGTCACATAGTAGGGGGAGGAGTGATAAAACCCCTCGAGGCCAAGATAGAAGCAGTTCGTGATTGGCCTAGACCCAACACCAAGAAAAAAGTCAAATCATTTCTTGGGTTGGTGGGCTACTACAGAAAGTTCATCCCGAGGTTTAGCGAGATTGCGGCTCCGCTGACCGGTCTAACGAGGAAGAAGGCTGATGACCACATCCCGTGGACCAGCGACTGTGAGGAGGCGTTCCGGAGGCTGAAGGAGGCGCTCATCAATTATCCAGTGCTGCGTGCTCCAGACTTCGACCGGGAGTTCATCATCTACACCGATGCGTCTAACAGCAGGGTAGGAGCAGTTCTTTGCCAGGAGGATGAAAATGGTGACCAGCATCCAGTGTCCTACCTGAGTAGGAAACTCCAGAAAGGTGAGAGACATTTGGCAACCGTGGAAAAGGAGTGCCTGGCCATAGTCTACGCGATCCAGAAGGCCAAGCCTTACATCTGGGGAAGACATTTTATTCTGTGCACTGACCATTCACCACTGCAATGGTTAAAGACAATGAAAACCCACAATAGTAAACTTATGAGGTGGGCTTTAAATCTGCAAGACTATGACTTTGAAGTGAAGGTGGTCAGAGGGTCAGTGAACTGTGTTGCTGACGCCTTGTCAAGAAGACCTGAAGAATGAAGACGGCGAAAGAAACATGGACTATGTATATATTTTGATGACAAAAAGGTTAAATGTGCTTGTTTATTAAACATGCTTGGTTTGTATGAATAAAGGTAACTTGATGTATTGTTAATGGTAAATGTTTAACTTAGAGTGTAAGTATAAGTAAGTATGGTATTGTATGTTATTATATGACTGTTTTTGTTTGTTTTGGGTCCAGGTTGTTTTTTGGAGAAAAGCACCTTAGCTTTCCCCCTACAAAATAACTTATAAACAGGGGAGGTGTTACATACAGCACTGATGTTACCTGTCTGTCATGGGTTTGGAGGGAAAGTTCCATCCTATGGGGAGTGGAAGGCGGGACATCAGGAGGAGGGGCTGTACTGTATATATATGTGGAGCGTGTGTGGAGAAGTTAGAAGAGCTGAAGGAGAAGCTGGAGAAGCTGAGAGAAGAAGCTTGAGTGAGAGTCTGTGTGTCAGACAGGGTACTACTGTGTGTCAGTCAGTACCAACCTGATAGGTTCAGGTGTCTGTATGGTTAGCCAGAACTGATAGGTTCAGGGTCTGTGCTTCAAGTTAAGTGTTCTGTGTGAACCAAACTGTGTGTATGTATGATTGAGACTAAGCCACGTTACTGTATCTTATTCACTTGATCCTTTTATTTTTCCCTGTGTGTTATTAAATAAACCTTGTTCTTTTATTTGTTAAAAATCCATCCCTGGTCTGTGTGACTTCTTATAGGGAATGGTTGGTGGCAGCTTAGTGAAACTGTGGCATATCCCAGTAGGTCTGGGTTTGTCACACTTACCTTGAGTGCACCACTCTGAAAGGAGGTAAATGTATCCTTTTGCTGAAAGAATAAAGAAAAAGAAAAAAGACAGAAGAATGACAGGTTCCTTTGAAGAGGAATTCTATGAAGAAATCCTGCAGTTTTAGAAAGTGAAGTGAAACCTGATCTGAAAGCACTAAGAGGAAATAAATCACCAGAGGTAGATGAAATACTAATAGGAGCATTTCAAGTCACAGAGACTGAATCCGTCAAAATCATAAGAAGAAAATGCTAACAAATATGGAAAACAAAACAATGACCCACAAACTGTCAGTGTTCAATATACTGTACATTCCAGTCCTCAATAAAGGAGATCCCAAGGAATGCAGAAAACATAGGACTATTGCTTCAATTTCCCATGCAAACAAAGGGATGCTCAAGGTGTTGCAACAAAGGTTTTGCCTTATATGGAGCAAGAAATGTCTGATGTTCAAGCTGGATTCTAAAAAGGAAGAGGCACTTCAGATCATATTGCAAATGTCTGCTGGCTACTGGAATGCATCAGATAATTTCAGAAGATCAGTCTTGGCTTTACAGACAGGAAAACCTTCCACTGTGTAGATTATGAGAAACTATGAGTTGTTTTGAAAGAAACGGGTATGTCCCAGCACTTGATTGTCCTGTTGTATGACCTGTCTTGAACAAGAAGCAACTGTAAGGACAGATGTGGAGAGACAGAATATTATACAATAGGTAAAGGTATCAGTGGAGGGTGTGTTTTATCCCCTTAACTGTTCAATCTGTACATATCAAACAGAAAGCCAGACTAGATTCAGATGAAGGAGCGAAAATTGGTTGAAAAAGACAATTTAACATATGCAGATGACACCATCTTGCTGACAGAAAGCAGCAATGACTTGAAATGACTTTCAGTGAAAGTGAAAGAAGAACGTGTCAAAGCAAGACTGCAGTTGAACATTGAGATGACCAAAATCATGACTACTGAAAAATTACTACTTTAATGTTGACAATGAAGAAACTGAAATAGTTAAAAGGTTTTGTATATTGTGGTTCACTCATCAATCCAGGTGGAGATTGCATTTAAGAAATCAGAAGAAGACTGAGACTTGGAAGGACAGAATGAAAGAATTAGAGAAAATCACCAAGTGTAAGTATTTGTCATTGGAGTCCAAGACCAAGACCATCCACATTCTTGTATTCCCAGTCGCCAGGTTTGGATGTGACAGCTGGACAGTAAAGAAAGCTGACAGGAAAAGAATTCATTTGTTTAAAATATGGAGGAGGAGGATACCCTGGACTGCCAGAAAGATGAATATGTGGGACCTAGAGCAAATGAAGCCTGAACTATCTTTTGAGGCAAAAATGACAAAACCAAGGTGTGACAAACCCAGACCTACTGGGATATGCCACACGTTAACTAAGCTGCCACCAACCATTCCCTGTAAGAAGTCACACAGACCAGGGATGGATTTTTAACCAATAAAAGAATAAGGTTTATTTAAAACAACACACAGGGAAAATAAAATGATCAGGTGAATAAGATTTAGTAACGTGGCTTAGTTTCACTCATACATACACACAGTTTGGTTCACACAGAACCCTTAACTTGAAGCACAGACCCTGAACCTATCAGTTCTGGCTAACCATTCAGACACCTGAACCTATCAGGTTGGTACTGACACACAGTAGTACCCTGTCTGACACACAGACTCCCACACCAGCTTCTTCTTCCCAGCTGCTGCTTCGTCTGCTTCTTCACATCCCAGCGTCTCCTAAACTCTCCACACACGCTTCACATATATATACAGTACAGCCCCTCCTCCTGATGTCCCGCCTTCCACTCCCCATAGGATGGAACTTTCCCTCCAAACCCATGACAGACAGGTAACATCAGTGCTGTATGTAACACAAGGCTGCTTTGGGCACCTGAGAAGGCAAGATTCTCTGGAAAAAAACAATAATGTTGGGCAAAGTGGAATGCAGCAGGAAAAGAGGAAGAAAGCATACAAGATAGATTGACTTCCAAAAAAAGGAAGCCACAGGCATGAATTTACAAGAGTTGAGCAGGGCTGTTGAGGACATGAATTTTTGAGATCTCTCAATCATAAGGTTGCCATAAGCAGGAACAACAAACATACTTTGACTAGTGGGGAAGTTAATTAAGACATAGTTGATCAAAACATCTATGTGCATGTACACAACCAGAAAAATGCTGTTCTCACAATTCACATGTTGTTCTGTCTAATGATTGTTTAGCACATATTGTTGATTGTTCTGTACTGTAATTGTCGCTAAAAGTCTTTTAGAAATATTTGACTTATGTGAAGCTCAACTTGCTAATGGCAGTATCAGCAGAGGGCACAGGTAGGTACTGAGCTCTCTGTCTGTCTGTCTGTCTGTCTGTCTGTCTGTCTGTCTGTCTGTCTCTCTCTCTCTCTCTCTCTCTCTCTCTCTCTCTCTGTGTGTCTATCTGTCAAGCTAAAAGACTAATTCAGTGGAAGTTTTCATTGGATAAAAGGGACACTGATCATTTTCACCATTTCCCCTCTTCTCCCTGTGTTATATTTGTCCCTTGTCCATCAGGCAATGAGGAAACTGCTGAAAATTGCCTTTCCAACTCTTCTGTTGGCAGGAGTAACATATAAGAGCTCTATCATGGTTTCTGTTTCCAATGAGGTTTTAGATGCAAATCACTGTATATTAGAGTACAGTGGAACCTCTACTTACGAACTTAATCTGTCCCAGAAGATGTTTGTTAGTTGAAATGTTCATAAGTAGAAGCAAAATTTCTCATAGGAACGCATTGAAAACCGATTAATCCATTCTGGCCGAAGAAAAAAATGCCAACCAAAAGAAGAAAAAAAGGAGGGGAAAAAACAGAGCAAGTCTCATGCTGGGACTGCAAAAAGCAAAAAACAAACAAAGAAAGAAACAAAGAAATCCAAAACTAAACATTGGAGCAAGTCCCACGCTAGGACTGCAAAAAAATAAAAAATAAAATAAAATCACCAAAAAACCCTGCAACAACACAGAAACATAACCCCCCCAGCCCAAACCTACCCTCCAAAACCCACCCAGAACAATTTTTTAAAAAGGAAAAAGCAGCACCTTACCACTCCGAAGCCTCCCGGGGGGTCCCCCGCTGCCACAATCACCGCCTTCAGAGGCCTCCCAGGGCTTCCTCACTACCGTCGGAGACCTCCCGGGGGTTCCCCGCCGCTGCGATCGGTGCTTTCAGAGGCCTCCCAGGGCTTCCCCAACGCAGGCTTTCCCAGGGTAGACCGAGCCTTCCTGGGCATCAGACTGATGGATCCAACTTCTTTTCAAATCATTGTATGGATGCTGATGTGTTCTTACTTTGGTTAACTGAAGTCTTATATTGTGCTCATCTCCATATGGTTGCACACAAACATTATGACAATCTGACTTGGAGAACTCATCTTATGTCAAAGTGAATTCTAATGCTGGTATGCTCTTTGCTGACAACAACTGTTACTCAATACCAAATACTGTGTGTTCAGAAGAAAACACCACAGAGAGTCTGTGAAGTGACCTTGTCAAGATTTGATGGTAAAATTACCTGAAATTAATTGATTTGTTTTCTTAGGCCAGAACCTACTTTATTCTATGAGACACACAACTCTCTTTCAAAGTGTTTTGAATACTCACAGAGAAGAAGGAGAAAAATCTGGTTATAATACTCAGAGCTTCTATTTTTATTTTTTGAAATTTTGAACACGCTTGTTGAAAACATTGGGAACACGCCAGAACATGGAGCTGAGGATCTTAATCTGGACACCTTGTTTTATCGCTTTTTGTGCCATTCCTGCCTCCTGTCCTCTGCTGGTGTTTTCAGTCACATGATAACCACAACTATCTTTCTGCTTACTTCTGTAGTTTTTTTTATACAAAGAACACCTGCTCCCAGACAAAGCCCCATGGTGATGGTCTTTTCCATTCTTCCTATAATGAATATATATCTCTATACAAGCTATTAATAAGGCTGGGGCAACAGACGGGAGACTGGCTTTGTTGTAGTAATGGGTCGTGGGAGGGAAACACCTCTTGAATTTTATTTGATCTTTCCACACTTTTCACGTGTCATTTTTCCACAGGACAGATACAAGGCCTTATCATATGTTTGTGCAGCACCCCATTGGTATCAAGCTAGCATCATTTAGACCATTAACATTGTTGATGTGGAGTATTAAGCCATACAACAATGTGGACATATTTTTAACCATTTTTCTTTGTAGAATTTATATGGATGTAGACCTGCAATGTAGGTCTTCTACAGAGGCAAGAAACCTTCACATTCGTGCCAAAACGCTTCTACGCTTTTTTATCATCATAAAAAGGTACCTATGATAATATACAAAGGACAAATTCCAGAAATCAAACACAATGTGTACGGTTTTAAAAATTGTCTTCCTTTTAGTGGAGCAAAATTGGGGATAAAGCTTTTCCAGCAAAAACTAATCCAATGATGCAGATTTCAATGTCCACATAGAAGGGGAATTCAAATAGTGCTCTTTATCTTGTTGCATTCTACCGGATTTTGGTTGTAGGCTTTTTGCTTATTGTCACATTTTGTGTTTTTTTTCCAGAGGGCATTGGAAAATTACATGGAAATGTTGACGGGGGAAATGATGTGCAGTTGGAAAAAAAAAGTCAACTCACCTCACTGCATAGACTAGTGACAGACTATGCTCACTGCTGCCACACAACTCCCCATTACTGATAATTAAATATTTAAGGCATGTTGTGAAAAAAATGTTCAATAGTACAAATAGACAAAATGAAGCTTTTTTTTTTTTTTTTTTTTTTGGTAACCATATTTATGGCTCCATTCTAGTGACATTTTACTATCTCAAGTTGTGTTTGAACCTGGCTTGCAGTAGCACAATATTCTGAGAAAAAATTGCAGTGATTTCTTTTTTCTCTCTCCACAAAGGTAAAATATTCCATAACATTAACTGTACTCCATATTGGAAACAGTGAAAATGTGTAAATTGAACCACACAGATGCCTGCAAGCAGACAGTCCCACAAAATGCTGCTGTGGAAGCCGTTAAGACTTCAGAAATCACACCAAGTTTTCTGTGTGAGCTTTAACAGACTTGAAATAGAACCACGAAAGCATTTTCTTTGGTTGATTAGCCAAACCGATCACTCACAGTTCTAATCTTATTGAAGTTTGTGTGATTTGCATTTTTTGCTTAATGATTTTGGTATATAACCCAGGATTTATGCTAATGACAGGGACCTGCACCACGCAAATCATTACTGCCATTAGAATTTATCTTACGGCATGAACTTGCAGTACTTATCCTGTCAGTCTTTCATTTTATTAGAAAAGTTTGCAGAGTTAGAAGTCATTTAAAGTCATTTAATTGTTAAATGTTAATTAAAAATGCAATGTATAATAGATTTTGACTGAATACAGAGGTAGCTCCGCTGCTGCTATCAACCACATGTATTGGAAATGCAATATGATTGGCCAAGTCAGGTCTTTTTCTGGGTGAGTTTGAAGTGACATGCTGGCTTCTTTCCTCTCAACATTATCCCTCTTGGCCTTCTTTAGCACAAGAGGCAAAACCTGAAACTATTTTTCCATAAGGAGTATGCTTAATGCACATTGTGATAGGAATAACCTCAGACAATGATATTTCTTCTCTGACTTAATGACCGACTGGGGTTAATGGCCATTGGCTTCACCTTAGGCCCTCAATTAAACCTTGAACCACCATTTTTATTATTTAATTGACTTAGTTTAATTTCATTTCAACATTTCTAAACAGCTTGATTGGAATCACCCTGACAGAGTAACATAGCCTGCATAGATATGCATTGACATAGTTTGTGTACCCCTGCATTGACATTTCATTTTGTTTTGACATCTTGTAACAATGTTCTGTCCATTTGTTGGTGCAAATGGCAGCAGGTGGGTCAAGATGAATCTACTCCAAGTAAGAGTATAATATACAAATGGACTACAAATAAAGCAAGCATAGGGGGTAATGGTTGTTGTGGGTTTTTTGGGCTCTTTGGCAGGAAGATGCCGGCCACAGAGACGGGTGAAATGTTAGGAAGAACAACCTTCAGAACACGGCCAAAGAGCCCAAAAAAACCCACAACAACCATCAGATCCCAGCCGTGAAAACCTTCGAGAATACATAGGAGGTAATCTCACCAAAAGTTGAATGCTCCCTTAATTTCAACAGGAGAAATACTGCGAAGTCCTGTGTTCCCTTAAAACTTGAGCAGAAGACAGATTTAGTAGGGTTTGTTAAATATAAATAGAATAAATATATTAATTCAATTAGAAAGATTATCGGATTAAAAGATATATCAATACTGCCTATGCTTATGAAGCCTTATCTGTAAGTAATGCTATTGCTAAAGTAAGGATCAGTTTCTACAAGCCTCTGCAAAGCTTGGAATTGCACATAGGTCCAATGTGTGTGCACAGGCAACACAATGGCCAGGATGTACTGTTTAGAAATCTCAGAGAATTTATTTGTTAATATGGTGAAAGATGCTCTCTCATTAAAATGGTTCCATATACATTTCAGGTCATTATATGTGAATAGGGTCATTGGACTCTGTACATGTCTTTTCAAATGTTCAGATTTTAGGCTCTGTGATGTTCTCACATGTACAAGTTGCATCCACATCTTTATAGCCTGCCCTAGTATGAAGGCTAGATGACTCCCAGTGTTCAGGTCAGGATGACTACGCTCACTGTGAAGTCCCTTCTTTATCAAGGCCACTTTCAACTTTTGGTGATTTTTTAAATTACCTGTCCCCTTCAGTTTTCTTTCTTCTGTTCTGATATAAACTTTCAAAAGAGTACTTTGTTTTTTAAAACGTGGAGTGCACTTGACCTGTACCTCACTTGCCATTGGAGCTGTTTAGGAACAAATGGACATCAGAGTGATACAAGGAAGAAATAATGGACACTATGCACTGGATTATGGAGAAAGCCAGAGAGTTCCAGAAAAACATTGACTATGCAAAAGCCTTTGACTGTGTGGACCACAGCAAACTATGGTAAGTCCTTAAGGAAACAGAAATGCCTGACCCCTTTATCTATCTCCTAAAAAATCTATACGTGGGACAGGAAGCAACAGTTAGAACTGGATATGGAACTACCGATTGGTTCAAAATTGGGAAAGGAGTATGCAAGGCTGTATATTGTCTCCCTATTTAACTTTTATGCAGAATACATCACGCGAAAGGGAGGACTGGAGGAATCCCAAATCGGAATTAAGATTGCCAGAAAAAAATATCAACGAACTCAGATATGCAGATGATATCACTCTGATGGCAGAAAGTGAGGAAGAATTAAAGAACCTCTTAATGAGGGTGAAAGAGGAGAGCGCCAAAAATGGTCTGAAGCTCGACATCAAAAAACTAAGATCATGGCCACTTGTCCCATCACTTCCTGGCAAATAGAAGGGGAAGATATGGAGGCAGTGGCAGATTTTACTTTCTTGGGCTCCATGATCACTGCAGATGGTGAGAGTAGCCATGAAATTAAAAGACGCCTGCTTCTTGGGAGGAAAGCAATGACAAACCTAGACAGCCTCTTAAAAAGCAGAGACATCACCTTGCTGACAAAGGTCCGCATAGTCAAAGCTATGGTTTTTCCAGTAGTGATATCTGGAAGTGAGAGCTGGACCATAGAGAAGGCTGACCATTGAAGAATTGATGCTTTTGAATTGTGGTGCTGGGGGAGACTCTTGAGAGTCCCCTGGACTGCAAAGAGAGCAGACCTATCCATTTTGAAGGAAATCAATCCTGAGTGCTCACTGGAAGGACAGATCCTGCAGCTGAGGCTCCAATACTTTGGCCATCTCATGAGAAGAGAAGACTCTCTGGAAAAGACCCTGATGTTGGGAAAGTGTGAAGGCAAGAGGAGAAAGGGATGTCAGAGGACAAGATGGTTGGACAGTGTCATCGAATCTACCATCATGAATTTGATGAAACTCCGGGAGGCAGTGGAAGACAGGAGGGCATGGTGTGCTCTGGTCCATGGGGTCACGAAGAGTCAGACACAACTTAACAACTAAACAACAACAATCCACAGAGAACAGAGACTATCTAGAATTATTCCATTTCTTCTTCAATGAGAATGTCTATTAAAACAGAAAAATAATGATAGCTGAGGGAAGAACTGCTTTCTCTTCCTTTTCTTCCCCCCCCTTCCCTGCGCTGGCACAGAATAAGAAAAAAAAAACTTGAACAAACAAAAGGAAACCAGAAAGAAAGAGTTGTGTGAGAAAACAGAAGAGGTGGGGTGCAGACAGACCCTTTGGAGGGATACTGGCCACTCTTCCTTAAGTCAGCTTATAAGGCTCGAACCCTAGATCCTCCCGTCTGGAGTGGCACCATTTGGTTTTACCAATGCCTTGTGCCATGTCACGTTGGATTGTACTGCCGGAGTTGTGGTAACCCCCTAGAAAACACTTTCCTACACTCTTGGTTGGGCACAATGCACAGGTTGAGAACATGTAGTCTACAGGAAACCCTTTTGTGCTTACTACCATTCACACTTGTCAAAAAACAGCCCTGACAATTGCTTGGTGTTTGGGTGAGACGTGGTTAACTGATGAAAAAAAAGTGTCAGTTTGTGGCATTTTTCCCTTGCTTACTGTTTCTTTATGAATGTTAATGAGCACAAGAGGATATCTTACAGACCATCCTGACTGCTGCCACTGGTGTTGTCAACATTCAGGCTGCCATTTATATACTGTAAACTCTGGAGTCCTTTTTTCTGCTGGCAATGCCTACACGGTATTGTGCAGAAGAATCAGGCCATTTCCTGCGCCTTTAAATCATGGATACAAAAAGACGGGTTACTTACCCGTAACCATGGTTCTTCAAGTGGTCATCTGTGAATTCACACAAAAAGGGTTAATTCAATGCCAAAAGCACAATATCCCACATTCATAAAATGGATGTTCCTGGAGTGGTCTGAACTGGCTACAGTGACACATGCCTTAGTTACAGTCTGGCTGGATTACTATAACATGCTGTACATGGGGCAGCCTTTGGAAAGTATTCAAAAATTTCAGCAGGTCCAAAACACAGTGGTGCCTCGCTTTACAATTGGCCCGTTTAACGACAAAACCGCATTACGATGAACTTTTTGCAATATCGCAAAATGATGTTTCCTATGGGGGAATTTCAGTTTGCGATGATCGGTTCCCTGCTTCGGGAACCGATTCTTCGCAAAACGATGATTTTCCTCCAGCTGATCGGCAGTTTCAAAATGGCCACCAGGTAAACAAAATGCCGCCCCGCTGTTTTCTGGGACGGAGTCCTTGCTGCACAGGCAGCGAAAATGGCCGCCCTATGGAGGATCTTCACTGGACAGTGAGTTTACAGCCCTTTGGAACGTATTAAACCGGTTTTAATGCATTTCAACGGGTTTTTCCTTTTCGCATTACAACGTTTTCGTTCTACAGCAATTTCGCTGGAACGAATTAATGTCGTAATGCGAGGCTTAACTGGGGCTGGTTACAAGGATCATGTAACCTCCCCGTTACAGCAGCTCCACTGGCTGCTGTAAATTTTCAGGCATAATTCAAATTGCTGGTTCTAAATTATAAAACCCTAAATAGCTTCGGTCTGACCTGTCTCAATGTCTGCATCTTCCTTTATGCACCTGCCCAGGTGACTGAGTAGAGTTTTTAAATGGATTGTAGTACCTTCTTGTTTTTATATGTGTTTTTAATATTGATTTTATTTATTTTAAAATTTGATATATAATTCTTTTAAAAGATTTGTATACTTATTGTTTTTAGCTTTTAAATACTGTATTATTGAGGTAAGCCACCTTGGGTCCCTTTTAAAGAGAAAAGGTTAGTTTTTTTAAAAAATGATTACATAAGTAAATAAGGATGAGGATACATGGAGACAGCTGGAAAGAGTTTGGACATATCACGAGGAAAGCTAATGTATTATCATTAATAGATCCCCTACCTTCAGTTCTATTGTCTGTTATCTGTATAAAGGAAGAAGATACTTGTTCATTGTTATGCTTAAGTGTCTGTTTTCCAAATTTCTTTCTTGGCTAATTATTTAAAAACCAATACCCTTTCCTTTCTTAATTTATATATACATCTGTCACTGAGAGGTTTGAAGTGTGTGATCCTATGAGGCATATTCTACTGAGCCACATTCAGCATTTTTTTTAGCAAATGGAACAATGAGCTCATCCTCAAGTGTAAATGTTATTTCCTGACCACAAGATTTCTGTTCACTGTACTGGACCACTTTTCAACAGTATTGGCCAAAGTCCACAGGGAAACAAACATACATTGATGCAACTGCTTCTGTCAGTGGACTCAATGGGATGACCCACTCTTTCTACTTCTATTGTAAACATTCCCACAAGAGACAGCAAACTGATAACTAGGCAAAAGCTAAAAAAAGAGGGGGGAGGGCGGAGTTATGTGGTATTGTGAATACAAGTGAGAGCAGTAATAGAAATAAAGGATATCAGACAAAACTCCAAGGAAAAAAGGGGGAAAGATTTTTTATACATAAAGATAACAGAGCAACCATGTGTTCTAGTACAGTGGTGCCTCGCATAACGATTGCTTCGTTTAGCGATTTTTTCGCTTAACGTTTATTTTTTCAGAGTCGGACTGTGCTTCGTATAACGATTTTCCCTATGGGCGATTTTCGCATAGCGATTTTGGGACCATGTTTCGCATAACAATTAGGTTTTTGGTCCCCTTGTTTCGCTTAACGATTTTTTTGGAACCAATTAACATCGTTATGCGAGGCACCACTGTATAGGCAATATTAACAGTTTTTAACCTTTGAACCTTGTAATGAAAGATGGGTCTGGTAATTATATTTTGCAATGACTTAAGAAATTTAGGATTACTTTCAATCCATTTGCAGTATATGGGTGTCTATCATGCTTATAAATTTTATCTCTGCTACCTCCCTCTATGTTCTTATTCTGTAGTGTTTCTCTTACAGAATAGCAACTTTCATACCCTACTTAATACACTGCATGAACCTCAACCTGTCACCTTCTACGTACTACCAAAAATATACAAACCAGGAAACCTCAGATCTATTGTATCATGAATCAACACTTTCAAACTTCATCTCCCACATGCACCCCAGAAACCTGCTCTATAATGCTGGAACCCTCTGGAGCCAGTTTTTGGATGGCATTTAGGGCTGCAATGAGGGGGCTGGGGGGAAAAAAAACTAAAAAACCCACAAAATTTTGCTGAGCAAGAGGTGACTTCTGTTGAAGTGTCCCAACACCCTCTGTCTTTTCAATAGCTGGAGAGTACATACCCAAAAATGTCATACAAGTTTTGTTCATGAAAGGCTCCAAAGCAATCTGCCCACATCATGTCTTCCTGGTTTAAGAAAAGATAAGATATTTGTTTCACATTGTCAGGATTTCACCTACAATTCCTGAGTCAAACTGAAACAGTTAAGACTTCAAAATGAGCTTTTTCCTGTAATATGGGAAAATTTAGAGAAGGCTTTTGAATTCCTTTGATCAAATGTTCAAATAATTCTAGTGGATTACTATTGTACTAAAAGTGTAATTTATAGTAGCTGACCTAAGCTGCTCTTTGTATAACAGTTATATATTAAACAATGGCAGGAAAGTTAAAAAAAGTAGAAGGAACCAAGTCTGCTCTGTTTATTATTTAGCTCATAATTGCATCTTCTTTATTTAATCTTTGGAATCCTGGCATGTTCTTAATAATAAGCATTCAAGTAGTTTTAACTATACATAGGAGAGGAAGCTTTGAGTAATACATTTGGGTTCTCTAAACTTTGTGACCTTTCCTTAACCTAAGAAAATTCTATTACAAAAACTGTATTAGTTTCCCCATAAATAGATTTGATGCCAGGTGACACCCATGGTTAGCCACCATAGTTCACATCTCTTCATCAAAGTATTTTGGGGGGCAGGGGCAAGGGCAAGTGCCATTGTATTATAGTTGTGAAAAGCTAAGTGAACAGGTGTGCAGACTATCTTGTTCAGAGGTTCACTGAAAAGGAGGCTCTGTGATGAAAATATTTACATTTGGGAGAGATTACTCCATGTATTCAGCAATTATGGATCAAACTGACCCACACTTAAATTTCAAACCACAGGAAAAATTATTAGCATACTATGTTCTTTAGCAATGAAGCTCTATCCACCGTAATACAACACATCTTGATTAGAAGAGTGGAAATGCAACAGTGGAGATAGGCTGGAACCCTGATAACAAACGTTTGGCAAATTAATTCAAATTGCTCTGTGAATTTTGCCAGCTATCTACGTCTTGCTGATTCGTTGTTTCTGTTTCAAGTTTTGAAAGTCAGATAGCTGCAGTGACAGAGCCTGTCCTTCTTGGTAGAATTCTTCTGTCCTATATTTTAGCCTCCCGATTCTTTTGCTAAATATAATTAGTTCTTTCCCCCAATCAGTAAGGTGCACTTCATTCCTTTTGTAGTATATGGCTACAAAATGCTTAATTGGTTTAATTGCTTATATACTTCATTATATAGTTAATTATTGCTTATATAAGTAGCCAATAACTAACTATATAGACAATAGAGATGTGAGATGACTGACAGATAGAGTAGGGATATCACGTATCTCAGATGCTGTGCTTTGTGTTTTGCTGTAGTGAAATAAGACACAAATGTGTTTTCCACCACAGGAGAGCAGCTTCTCACATTCAGATCTTAAAAAACGAAGTATTTATTTTAGTTATACTTGCAAAGTTGATAAAACTGTAAGATGACAATAACTAATTTAGGAGGCTGGAACTATAAACTATAACTATACCTAATTATTTTTTTTAAAAAGCATCTTTTGAGGCTGAGCTGTAACCATTGACTTCTTAATGAGTTGAAGAATCTGAAGTGCAAATGAATTTAATCCTTCCAAAAGGGCTTCTTTATTAGAGATGGGTACTTTGTGCTCATTTCCTAGGAGAAACAAATATGAACGGTGGCACCACTGGTGACATGGTTGTCCAATCCTGCCCTCCAGAACTGGCTGGGCCACTTACCGGGCCCCATGTGGAGCTTGGCTCCAGCACCACTGCTGTCACGCCCATCGTGGAAGCAGATCAGCTGGCCTTTACCCACCTCCCTCTGCAGCCAACCACTCATCAGCAGAGCAGGGAGACTCCTTGTCTTGCCTCTGCCCTGCAGTGGTTGGTTGTGTGGGGAGGTGGGAAAGGGCTGGCCAGGCCGCTTCCGCAACTGTGTGACAATGATGATGCTGGAGCTGAGCGTCAGAAGGAGCCCAGTAAGTGGCTCAGCAGTTCTGAAGGGCGGGATTGGGCCACTGTGGCACCTGCGGTGCTGTGGTTTGTATTCGTTTCCCTTGGGAAATGAACACGAAGTGCCCATCTCTATTCTTTATTCATTGCAATGGTGAAAGGAAGCTGTACACTTTTCCCTTACAGGCTACAAGTTCATGCTGTCTCCTCCATTTAAGTCAATGAGGAAATTCAATTTTCTGGAGTTTGTATGTGATCAAGAATATATGTATAGATTTTAAAACAACAAACCTCTTTTTTTTCAGAATACAGTGGTGCCTCACAAGACAAATGCCTCACGCAATGAAAAAACTCACAAGACATAAGCGTCTTGGGAGTTTTTTGGTGACTCGCAAGAGGAAAAAAAATTGTCTTGTGAGGCGCAGTTTCCCATAGGAATGCATTGAAATGTAATTAATGCATTCCTATGGGTGAAAAAAACTGGCGGGGGATCTCTGAAAGTGGTGTTGGCTCCCCGCTCCCCCCGCCTCTCAGCTGTTTTCCCCTGCCTTTTTCCATGCTGGGCAAGGCCAGGAAGCCTCTGAAAGCGGAGCTTGCCCCAAGGGGACCCCCCTGCGGCCAGCCCTGTTTTCAGAGGCCCCCCACCCATCCTCCCAGCACCATTGGAGGACTGGCAGGGGACCTCTGAAAGCGGCGCTGGCCATGGGGGGCGCCCCCCCTGCGGCAAGCGCTGCTTTCAGAGGCTTCCTGGGGCTTGCCCAGCATGGAAAAAGGCACGGGAAAAGACTGCCTTTTTCCATGCTGGGCAAACCCCCAGGAAGCCTCTGAGACCCAGCGCCGAACAGCTGAGAGGCGGGGGTGCGGGGAGCCAGCGCTGCTTTCAGAGGTCCCCTGCTATTTTTTTTTCACCCATAGGAATGCATTAATTTAATTTCAATGCATTCCTATGGGAAACTGCACCTCACAAGACGAAAATTTCACCAGACGACATAACTCACCGAACAAATTAATTTCTTCTTGCGAGGCATCACTCTAGTAAAAATAATACTTATGGAAGTAAACCTGGTATAGTACAAATGGGTCTTACATCTGAACAGGCATGTCTGGATAGCTATCATAACTGAGAATAATCTCATGTCCATTTCTTATTGTTGATGAACCAAGGCTTTGAACCTCCGTATTTGACTCACTGTGCACAACATCTATGGCATGAAAAAAGGCTTTTTTACAGTGTTTGTAAGAGCAGATGCTTGGTAAGTCTATATATGCCAGTGAGAACATCATTCAGTTTTATGCACACTTCTGTTTTCTTGCTTGGCATAATTCATTAGCACACTCTGCAGAATATTCCCTCCATAAAACAGGATTTGGCTGTAATGTTAAGGTTCTAATGACTATAGCATTGTAAAAAATGGAATAGTCTTTTTCTTAGAGTTGATGTTTATATTAAAAAATACATACAAATTATTATTTTGCAAAATGAGCAGAGATCAGCCGTACTATTTTAATTTAATAAAGCTGAAAAATAATGTTGTTGATGGCAAGCCTGTAGACCTAGACTTAGTATAGTTCGACAGCAAGTCTTTATGACATGCATTATGCTATTTTTAAAATGATCACTTAGAAATGAGCCTATATAAAGTCAAAAATTTTGATTGAAGATACCAGTATAGCCTTCCAACCTGTTATGCTAAGGAAGGGTATAAACACAAAAATAAGAGCATCGTATTTTATTTTTCTTTCTTCAGCATAAATTTAATGTAAAATCCAAACAAAACAAAGATTAGACGAGTCTTGAGCAGGATTTTCAACATCTGTGCAAATAAATTTAATTTATTCCAAAGAGAGAGAGAGAGATATAGAGAAGTACCAGGGCCATCTTATAAAGGCTGCTGTTGCAGGTTGTTTCTCAGAACAGAATGCAGCTGTACCACCCCAAGCAAATCCGGTTTTACCCTTAGAGCCTTTTCCACTTAGACAACCGTCATCTTCAGTTTTGTATTACTACAGTCTAAATTTCCATTTCCTTTCTCCCAATTTTAAGATTTTATACCTGCCAGTCAATGATATGCTGAATGCTACTTCTGCTTTGTACTGTTAATTTACAAATTACAGATCATGTCCGCCATTTTTCCAGTAGAAACAAATCTATGCATCTTCAAATAAAAGAGCTACTGCTGCTTGAAGGAACGTTCTCCTGAAAGCCTAATTTTCAAAAGCAGAAACAAAATAACATGAAAAACTGCTAGGTTATCTTTCCCAAGTACATAACCCACCGCTTAAAGAAGTAAGACTGAGATTCTCTTCCTATAAATGAATATGGGGCATGAGGCCTGTTTCATTCAATAAAACCACACCACCTGTCCAAAAGAAATCCGTTATCCAGGAAAGAGGACAACAGGCAACACTGAAGAACAATGTCATAGTAACTTTTTGAAATGTGTTTTTATAAACTGTGGGAGAAGCTAAATATAGCTACGACAAAGTATCTGAAGCTATGAGAATCTTGTAAATCAGTGGTTCTTAACCTTGGTTACTCAGGTGTTTTTGAACTGCAACTCCCAGAAACCCCAGCCAGCAGAGCTGATGGTGAAGGCTTCTGGGAGTTGCAGTCCAAAAACATCTGAGTAACAAAGGTTAAGAACCAGTGTTGTAAATCAATAAAAAAAGGGTTATGAAAAGAAGCAATGATGGTTAGATTTCCTCCTTTCCTTTCTTCCAGAATCACGAACTGCAGTAGAACAATGCAGTGTTTTCAAGTAATTGCCAGATGATGAACTAGAAATGTCATATATGAAATAATGGACCAAGAGTGACGTTGTTTTATAATCACTAGAACCTTGTGGTTTTCAATGCAGTACTCGTGGGTATCACCAGGCATCTCTCTTGATAGCAACTGATGGCTCTGCCCCCTCCTGACAGTTAATTTTCTGCAAGAAAAATATATATTTCAAGATGCTATAAAGTGGTGTGTCGGTCTCATGACTGTTTGCCATCTTCCTTTCCTATACTCAGAATGTTCCAATGTGATGCAGGCCCAAAAACCTTCTTAGGGAGTGAAAGGAAGATAGCAGGTGGCTGGAAGGCAGTACTTTGTCTTCCATATGCCCAACAAAAGCCAAAAAAGGGTGCTGCTCTGCTAGGTGGAGAAGACTGCACTCTGATTGATGGTGGTCAGAAGATTTTGGGTGGCTGGAGTGGTGGAGGGGACACCAAGGGTGATGGAACCTTGGGTGTGGAGGGAAACTAGGAGAACATGCATGTGTAGATGTGGATGTGAATGGAAGCATGAAGCAGGATATGTTCTGTAAAATTGAGATGTTATCTCTGTCTCATGCTCAGGTTCTTTGGTAAATTAGTTATCTATCAGCCTTAAGAGTTTGCTTTCTGTGCTAGGTACTTTCATGTAGTGAATAGGCACGTTCCCCCCCCCCCCTTTGCCACAATAGCCATTTTGTGTCAGTGGCCACATTAGTTTCTCAGTGTTCAAAATATACTACCAAGAATTGGTAACCTCCAATAAGCTATGTTCTTGATCTATTATCCAGAGGTATGAATGCAAGGCATGTCATCCTTGCAAACACAGAAAATAGTTGAGCTATAATGAAACATTTCCCTCTCCAATACTCCAACAACATATTTTCTAATGGTAGTTGACCTCTTTTCTCCTCTTTTTAAGCATGGTTATTAGGATCTGCAGTTGTATCTCTGGTAGTTTATCACTTATGCAGCTCTGGTTCTCAATAACTTCTACTTCTCGTAACAGTGCTACTGAAAATGTCTTCATAAACAACTCTGCCACGATAAGAGGCCCAGAGTGAAAAATGTTCCACTGAAAAGTCTACTGAGTTTCAATATATAATACAAACATTTCTGACTTTTAATTTCATCATATAGCTTACAAAACATTTTATTCAGGAACAAATATACAATGATCTGGATTATTTGTTTTTAACAAAATGAAAAGAGGTTGCTGATATAACAACAGTTAAAATTACATTAAAAGTGTTGACAGTCTGGCTTCATGCCTTGAAAGCCAGGAAGTCCAGAGTTAAAACAAAGCTCTGCCAGAGGACATGCTTCCCCCCCCCGCCCTGTATTATGTGTACTTGCTTGGCACAATATGAAATATCATAGACAGAGATTTACTATTAACCAAGTTTGTGTTACGTTGATTTTTAACATTTACCAGAAAAAAAGATTATATGAGAGAAGGCATTTTTCTAAGGTGACTTCATAACAGAGAGGAAAAATGAAAACCACACCTTTCAGCCTCCACATGTCTTCTTTTGTTCAAAGTGCAAGGAGAAGCCATCCGGAAGGAAGAAAGATTATGGCTATCTATAAACTGTTTGACAGACACAGAAACACTGATAATGTTTGGGCTGTGTCTGTATTTTTTGGCTGCTTACATCAGCAGAGGACTGAAGTAAAACAGAAACCCTTGATGTGTTTGTCTAAAGTAGTAGTAGGGTGATCCCAGGCACTAAGGGTTCAACCAGAGTTCAGGGCAAATGTTGCCAGTAGTTTATAGTGCAGGAGAATAAAATTGCTTCCGGATTCGCCTTTTCCTCTAAATTTTTTTTCCATTCTCATTTCTCAGCCATGCTGTCTCAAAGAGTAACTATGTCTGAAGGGAAACAGTCTTTGAGCAAGATACCACGATTGCGATGACAATCCAGCTCCTCAATAAATCCATACCAGTAGATAACCAGTCCTGGGCCAAACCTATATGACAAGGAAAAGAACATACATGAACAATATGTAATTATAACCAAACTTGAGTATATAAATTTGTGAGGCTATAAACAATTCGTATTAATATGGGGATGTGGCCAATAGCAAATCTGTCAGTTTTTCTTTCTTTTTATTTGAATTTAGTGAATCTAGACTAATTCAGACAAAAGATAAACTAAAACAAAGTTCTTACCTATCCCTCACAATAAATTACTTCAGAGTTGTTAAAATATAAACGTTTCCTCTAGCTGAATTATATTTTGCAAGGATGGCATTCCTTGCATTCACTGAAACTGCTTCTAGAATTATTTTATACAATCTGTAACAATGAAACAGTGAAAATGATTTTTTGGGATTTTTTTGCATCATATTTAATAGAACTTATTACTTAGTAGAACTGCTGGATAGCTCCGTGGTTTAGGTCTCTGGCTACGCACCCAGAAGTTGAGAGTTTGATTCCCCACTGGGTCTCCTTGACAGAGGCAACTTTGCAAATACTGTACTTAACTAGAGATGAAGAGTCTGGAATCAAACCGAGATAAAGCAATGGCAGAATGAAGTTGAAAGGCCATGAAAGGAACAGGCCCTCTAGACTGTCAATAGGATAGCTCAGAGCTATAAAGTAGGGTAGGGTGGCTGAGTTGTTGTACCCAGGATGCCAAGGTTTGGAGGACAGAAAGTTGCTGCTGGAAGGCTACATGCTTGCCTATTTGCTGCTTGAAGGGCATGAACCTACTCAGCACAGCACAGAACCAACCATGTGAGGTTGGATCATGGTGTCCTGCAAGGCTGAGAAACCCTGGGCATCAAAATGGCTAGTTAGAGCTCCAAGACAGTTGAAGAGAGTCGGGTCAGAGTAAGGAGATTTGCCAGAGAAAAGTGACATGAGAAGTCAGGACCGACCAGTTACTAACAGGACCTTACAAGAAAGGTAACATAATTAGTATATTCAGAAATCTAGAGCACTGTATACCACATGGAACAACTACTATGTATCTTTTGTTGGAATATTTAATTCCCTTATTATATTGTAAAAACTCTACATAGTTTTTCTTTCTGTATATTTATGACTTGATGACTGAAAACCTGTTGCCTTGCATAGTGAGTCACACAATTTCTTGTTTATTTATTTAAAATATTTTTACCCTGCCTTTCTCCTTAAAAGGACCCAAGGCCACTGAAAAATCTGAGTATTGACTGAAATCCTGTTGCATAGTACAGCAAATGGCAACTAGAGTAGGACCACTGAATCAATAGAACTTATGAAGCAATTGACTCACCAAATCGTCACTGATTTTTTTAAAGCAGGGGCTACAAGGTATTTCCAGCAGCAGAAACAGTATTCACTTGCTGTTATCTGAAATGTTATCTCCTCTTCAGAGGAAGCTATAACTGCAAAATATACCATACTAAAGTTTTTATTCTAAAGAGTTTTTATATTCTGCTTCAAGAATGCCTCGGATATTTACTAAGACTGTCTCTTCCCCACCAGGCAATCTCAGGAAGTAGCCCATGGCCTATTTTACCCATCAGGAAGTTCAGACCCTCAGGCTGGGTTCATAAAGAAGTAATCACTATCAATCATTGCATACAGCAATATGTTTTGCACATCAGTTTCACGTTTTTCCTACTGAGAGCACTTAATTAAAGGGAAGGACTACTTTTGGTGTAGTGTTGCAAGAATTTTACAGTGAAATCATAAATTATGAATGCTAGGTTAGTAAAAGGATGTCTAAATACAGAACAGCCTTCTACATTCTAATGTTACAGCAGGCCATACAACACGAGGCCAAAAAGCTCTTTCTTTCTATGATTTATTGTACAGCATAGTGAACCTGCCAAAAGCAACAGTATAGGATGAGCTGTTAAGAGACCGTATGTACAGGTTCAATGGAATGTCAGGTAATGGTCTGCACACACAGCTGTATTCTTACTAACATTGTAGCTGGATTTTGCTAGTGTTCATTACCATTGAAATGTCTCAGGGAAGCCATAGTAATTTAAATGTCCAAGCTGATATCACAAATATTCAGAAGTGTGGGCAATACTACTCCGTCTTAAATAAAACAGGTTCTTTCCAACATCACCATGGAACAATAGTTCTACAATGTGTAACAGGACAATAGGTGTTAAATTGGAGAAAAGATAGTGGACTTCCTTAACCATTTAGACTGAGTTGAATGTCTTTCCCATATCCAGTGGTTTAAATTTGCCATTTATGGATTTATAACTATCACCTTACAGTGTTTTTAGCAGTAGTAGTCGTGCATAGCTTAGGCACTGCATCCTTTATTCTAAAACTTTAGGTGTTTTAGAATAGGTGCTATATAAAGACTTCTGTTCTGTATTTAGCTGTGCTAATAGTTTTTTCTAAATGTTCACTGGCACTAGGACCAAATTATAGTTGTCTTTAATCAATTTATGTCACAGAGAAATCAAAATGACCTTATTTCCATTTGTACTTTAAGTGAGTTGTCACTGAGATTGTGCTGAAAGTATAACAAAATAGATATTTCTGGTAGTGTACTGTATGCTGGGGCATGGTGGCCTTGCAGGTTAAACTGCAGACGCTTCTGTGCTGCAAGGTCAGAAGACCAGTAGTCGTAAGATTGAATCCACGCGATGGAGTGAGCTCCTGTCGCTTGTCCCAGCTCTTGCCCACCTAGCAGTTTGAAAGCATGCAAATGCAAGCAGATAAATAGGTACCATTATGGTGGGAAGGTAACGGCGTTCCGTGTCTAATCGCGCTGGCCATGTGACCACGGAAACTGTCTACGGACAAACGCTGGCTCTATGGCTTGGAAATGGGGATGAGCACCATGCCCTAGAGTCAGACACGACTGGACTAAATGTCAAGGGGAACCCTTACCTTACCTACTGTATGCTGGGCCATGAATCTAACTTCCCATTTGGCAGAAATGGATGACGTTATTTAGGGTATAAAAGCTCGACACTAAGTACACATGGAAGAATGCCTGTCTTTGCGGCCAGGGGATATATCAGATGACAATCTAGATTCATAAATCATGGTGTTGTAAAGATAAAATAAAGATTCAAGATGATGTTGGGGGTTTTGTGCAGTTATCATGACATAAACAGTCATGCAAAAGCATATAAGACCAATGATACTGCGAGCTATGCAAGTTTCTATTATTTCATTAATTCAACTTCTATACCACTCATCTAGGTGGGTGATTTACAACATCACAGACAAAAACAATAAAAATCAAATTGCAATCATAAAATGACACATTTACAATTTATACAACAAAAATAATAAACTATGAAAATATAGATTACAACACAGTAGATAACAGCTAAGCATTTAAACATTTAAATTGTCAACGAAGAAACAGTAATATGGTAGAATACTAATTTTGGAATGCTATGCCCTAATCTGACACTGGCTTTTTTTTTTTTAAAAAAAAACCTAAAGCAAAGCAAAGCAAACCAAACCACAACACATATGTTATATACTTGAACTTGTCACCTGATCTGAATTAATTGATAGGGATCACACAAATTCACTATTTTTCTTGGAATAATTTAGAAATCATTGGTGCCAATGTACAGCAAAGCTAAAAATATGCTATGCCAGCTGCAAACCCATTCATATATGTATAACCTACACTCTGGGTGTTGAGCATGCATAGGTTGTGCCCATTCTCTGTATGTTCATTTCTGTTATACATTCCCACTTTGGACTTTTCACATAGTATGAGAAACCTATTAGGGTTGTCATAATTTTAAAGTGATTTAACAGTACAAAAAAACCTAGCAAAATAAATTACAATGACCTGGACTTAATAATAACAAGAAACTGGTTACTTTTTAACCATCTCCTTTTATTATCAAAGAAGAAAAAGAAAAGTATGGAAGCAAATGGCACTTTTTAGGCTCGTTCTCAACACTGGCTACTCAATATGTCTTATCTAGGTCAGTGAATCAATTAGAGTTCTTGCTTTTATGGGACAGTGATAGTATTTGCTCAGACTGGAGAGGGCATTTCTTTGGAGAATACTGAATGTTTTTAAACTATTTCTCTTTAAATCAACAGCAGCATATGTGCAACATCAGTACAAACCGTATTCTAATTCACTGTTCAAAACGACTTAAGTTAAGTACTTAAAACTCAAATTAACTTGTTGGCACATTTAGCATTTGGCACAGACTATCTGGAACTCCTGCTGCTAAGCACTAATTTCTCTCTCATTAGCTCGCAGAGTCGGAAAATCACAAACAATACCAGTAGTTAATTATTGCTGCCTTAATTTGAAATGTCATTTAACCTTTTTTCCCCCTTTTATGTCAAAGGAAAGCAGAAAAGGGGTCAAAGATAGAAACAAGAACTACCCTTTAAAATGTGACTTTTTTAATAGATGCAAAGATGTGATATGTGAAGAATCCAACTTAGGGCGTCAAATTACAGGGTAGGTAATAGAAATGTATTTATAGATTAATAATACAGTTTAACAAATTGGTGACTAACCTTTCTTTTGTGTTGACTTTAAAGAAATTTAAACTTAGTAAGGACATGAACTGAAAATGCTAGAACCATTGCTCACTGTGATAAAAGAAGTGGGAACAATCCTGGCAAGTAGGTAAATGCCGAAATGGAACAGAGTGGGAGCAGGCACTTGTTAATAAAAATTTGTGCCAGAACTAGCAAGGTGTGGTGGACAATAATCAGAACAATATTTCAGAAATCAAACCTATCAAAAATTTACTTTCTACTATAGGGCCTGTGTACTGGCAAGGATTAAGGAATGGATTACTCTCAATATTGAGAGGTTGCTTAAGCTGGAGGGACATGGTCTTAGCTTGAGCGGCATGCTTTTCTATGGTACAAACATGCTAAAGATCATAAAGTTTTCAATAATCATATGATATGAAAGTCTTTGCTATAGATTTGGAATAAGACACAAAAGCAAATGTACAGTAAAATTCCGGGTGGGTGTCGCCATTAGATGTACAGTGGTGCCTCGCTTAACGAGCGCCTCGCTGAGCGATGAAATCGCTTAACGAGGTGCTCTGGACCATTGCTGGAGCATTTGCTCAGCGATGGCCCCTATGGCGATTTTTCGCTTTGTGATATTCACTAAGCTATTCGCTTAGCGAATATCGCATAACGAAGCGGGGGAGAACAGCTGATCGGCGGTTCCAAAATGGCCGCCGGAAGGTCCGCGCCGCATTTTCACGCCCTGCACTTGCTTACCGAGGGCACGAAAATGGTGGCGCTATGGAGGAACATCGCTTAACGGTGAGTTTTAAAGCCATAGCTTTTTTATGGCTTTTTTATTCCGTGTAGCGATGTTTCGCTATAGCGAAGGTTAATCCGGAACGGATTAACCTCGCTATGCGAGGCACCACTGTACTGTATTAGTCAACCTTAATGGACTTAACAAAATGTTTGAGGTATAGAGATTTGCCTAAGAAAAATAGGGTGTTAAAGCCTAGAGAGGAGCTAGAGGAACAGAAAGCCTTTCTAGATTGGTGGACGAGATTACAACTAGACTCCAAGTATATAAAACATAAAATAGTGGGCTTTTATGAAGAATAAACAGCATTTGATAAACGACTGTTAGGGACAAGTGATAAAATAATTAAAAGAATGTATGAATGTCTCCTAAATATGAAAATGGAAGATATGGTGAAAGATTGTATGATAAAATAGGCACAAAACATTGGTCATAACATTAATTTAGAACACTAGGCAGACATTTGGCAGAATAGAATTAAACTCACAAAATCAGTAACTTTTGAAGAAAATATATGTAAGATGTTTTATAGATGGCATATGACTCCAGTTAAACTGTCTAAAATGTATGAAAATATCTCTAGCAAATGTTGGAAATGTAAAATACAGGAGGGTACTTTTTATCATATCTGGTAGATATGTAGGGAAGCAAACAATTATTGGAGATCAGTATATGAAATGTTACAAAAAACAGAATTTTGTGTGATACCATTTAAACAGAAACTGTTTTTATTGAAAATTATGCCTGGAATTGTAGATAAAGAAATGACATATTTGATAATACATGTAATTACTTCAGCAAGTATACTATATGAGAAACACTGGAAGAAAGAATAAATACCGTATCATGAGGAGTTGATAGAAAAGATACTGGAAGTGGTGGAGATGGATGTACTAACAGAAGCATTAAATGAAAGGTCATTTCAAAAAGGGCTCAAAAACTGGGAATAATTTTATAACTGGATTCGAAATATGAATTGGAAAGTATAGATAAAATAAGAACGTGAAGGTCCAAGGGAATGGAAGGAGTAGTAACTATACATACTCTGGTAAAAATTGCTAAATGGTTTCTTTTTATGATCTTCCTTTTTAGCATAATTGTGCAAGAATACTCTTTTGGTCTCTGGAATTTTACCCCTTCCCGATCCTTACCTATTCCCCCCCGAATCCCCTGTACCACTATCCCAATTCCTATTCCCATTCAACATATTATTTTGAAAAAAATACTTTTTTATTACTCCTTTGTTGTTGTTGTTTAGTCGTTTAGTTGTGTCTGACTCTTCGTGACCCCATGGACCAGAGCATGCCAGGCCCTCCTGTCTTCCACTGCCTCCCAGAGTTGGGTCAAATTAATGTTGGTTACTTCAGTGACATTGTCCAACCATCTCATCCTCTGTCGTCCCCTTCTCCTCCTGCCTTCACACTTTCCTAACATCAGCATCTTTTCCAGGGAGTCTTCTCTTCTCGTGAGATGGCCAAAGTATTGGAGCCTCAGCTTCAGGATCTATTACTCCTTTAATGCTTCCAAATCAGCTGGAACAGAATGGTATAGAATGGCAACTTCCTAAACCAACCAAATTCATGACACACACATGACTGGATGAGACAGATTCAGCAAGACATAAAACACCCCAGGAACAGCATTCATTCTGGGAAGAAAAGCCACATTGCACAAACAACCTAAAACCACAACCCATGATTATAGCAGCCCAACAAAATCACCTCTTCCAATCAGACCAAAGTGGACTGATGTAACAAGCCTTGTCTCTAGGAAACACATTCCAGTATCTATTCAGGACAGAAAATTGGTATTTCAGAAACGCCTAGAACATCAACCAGCAAATGGGATAAACCAACCAAATTCACAACTCACATATGACTAGATGCAAGTGACAGAGCAAGTCACAACACACCACCAAGAGCTACATTCCAGTATCCTTTCAAGTTGGAAAATCCATATTCTAGAAAACAGTCTAGAACAGCACTGTCTGAATAGGATAACTAAAAGAAATTCACCTGTCCCAACAGACTAGATGGGACTGTTGGAACAAGGGACATTCCCAAGAACCTTACTGGAGTAGTGATGCCAGAGGGAGAAGAAACCATATTTTACATGCTGTATTTCTCCATGTCTTTTCCTGTACTTTTCCACTGTCAATGCATTTACAATTACCAGGCCTTCTAGGCCCCAACTTTGGAAATTCACACCTAGCTGATAGCACCAGTCGATAGTATTTATGGCCCACTTAGGAAAACAAAGGAGCCCTCTATTCTACCCAAAGATACCATCCGAAGGTAACAAATGGCCCGATGGCCAGGCATTGGAATGTCAGAGGAGGAAGGCAGCGATAAGGGATACTTCTGTTCCCAGACTTTGAGGCGCATCTTGGGCACAGGTCAGGGAAACATCATGCATATTTTCTAGTGACCAATAGATTAGCTCAGTTAGCACCTTTTCTCCAATCAGAGTTTGGATCCAAACTTGGGGTACAGATGACCAATAGAAATGTACTACTTTATGGCTCTTTGTTTGTATCATTATAAAATGGATGTACATGCATCTCCTTGTGGTCTCCTCTGCTCTTAAGAGAAGTCCCAGCTGACCATTTCTTTGCTGCTATTCAAATAAAATTGGGTCTTTGGTTCAGCTGCCTTGCATCTTAGCCTGTTGTCCTTGCCGGAAATCTTGAACCCAGAATTGCCAGGCAACAGTACCAATTCAATTCCATTTTTTACCAAGCCAGATAATCCTGGAGTGATATGTCTCTGAGCTGAATTCAGCATCAAGAGAAGCAGATGTCTTATCCAAAAAGGACAGGGGCAATGTTATTACTTCTGAATGTCAGAAGCACTGCTTAGTCAAAGAGACCAAATACTGGAATATCAGAAGACTTCTGATCACTGCAGGATCCCTGTTCAGTGCCATGGCCTTTGCTTTACAATGTCTCCCTTGTTGCTATGCTATTTAACATGTATGGTAAACTCTTGATCACTTGTGGTTTGTGAGTTTTGTGTCACTGACACAGGTTATATCCAATACTTATAACGCTGTTCAGTCAACATACAGGCAGCCAGAGAAGGAACATACTAGCCTCACCCCCCTGCAAAATGGCTCTCTGTTTCAAGAAACAGAACTTCTGCTGTGTCTGGAGGTTCTTCATACTATTGAAATCTCTCATTTTTCAGAGTTCTAGATTAGGAGGAATACCTCCATGCCTAGAGAACTCTCTTCAACAGATGATTGCTTTCCACGTAAGAGTGATGGCAGATTACTCCTTCTCATGGATTCAGCTTAATCCTGTTCTGAATGTTTGACCAGGGCTTATGACTTATTTCCATTTCATTCTAGAAAGGCTGTCAAGCTCATATTGGATAGAGAAAAAAATATTAGAAAATCTTCCCTGGATCAGAATCATAGTCCAGCACTCTGTTCCCACCATGGTCTTTAGATGCCATTGGGGGGCCACAGTACTCTGCTTCACTGGATGATTCTGGCTCATATTATGACACAGCAGGAAAACCTTAATGTCCGCTTTCTCTACATACCTAGGACCAAAATACTTGGGGAACCCTAGTATCACAGAATCTTTTACGTTTTTAAAAAAAATCTTTTGACTTAGAAAGTCCTGTTGTGCGCTTTAGGAAGTATTGTGCCATGTTTTGAGGGTCCCTTTGTTAAAAAACTGGCCACCAGAGGTTGTGAGGGGACAGAAGCATAGGAACAGTCTCTGAACTCCAGAGACAGGTTTCTGTGGCACTCAGACCAGTATGAATAACTTTGTATATCTCTAACATATATTCCTTAACTTGCCATCTATCTAAACTATGAAGCTTCAAATATTATAGGTCTCCTTCACAGCAGAGTTGCTTTAGCCTCTTAATTGCTTTGTATCTAGACTTGTACACAGTATTCCAGGTTTGGTTAGTACATAAAAATATAGAGATCTGCCTTAGACTGTCAGATCATTGCTTCATCTAGGCCAGTATTGGCAATTCTATGAAGCATCAGTTCTTGAGGTTTTCAGGCAGGATTCTTTCCTACCTCAACCTGGAGACCCCTGATATTCTTTGCTAGTCCCCCACCCATCCCACTGTTAACCAGGCCCAAACTTGTTTAGCTTCAGAAATCCAATGAAATTGGTCTGTCCAAGGTGGCATGATAAATTTATATAAAATAAATATGAATAATTTTTGCCAATGTCCCATTTCTTGGCCAAGAGAGGGTCTCTTGACACAAAGAGACTGCCTGTCAAGGAATCAGTATTATCCAAAAGAATTCTTACCTCCAGCATAAGAATGAGATAACTGTTTTGGTTGCCTTGTCCACATTTTATGCAAAATACATTTGCACAAAACTAGTATCTTTATTTTTTGTGAAGCTCAGCACATGCAACATGCATAGCAGTACAGACTGAAAGATTATTTAAAACAACAACAAATAAGACAGCCTGATTGTGGATTGTTGTTAAAGGTTGATTACAAACAATCTGTGCAATGCTTCTCCTTGCTAAAAGTCATGGAATGAGGCAGCAGTTAATCATAAAAATGCACAAAATCTTGCTGAAACAGAACAGCAAAATTTCACCATCTTGCAGGCTGAGGTTTTTTTAAAAAAAATTCTCCTTCAAAAGTGAGGTTTAACATCTCTTGTATAAATACATTATGACATTGTTTGTGATTAATTTCCTTAAGGTTCCCAATATTCAGGCTCACATCAATAATACAATAGGAAGATGTTCTAGACTGAAAATGGAGTAGGTACAGTGTTTCCCCGAAAATAAGACAGGATCTTATATTAATTTTTGCTCCAAAAACGCATTAGGGCTTATTTTCAAGGGATGTTTTATTTTTTCATGTACAATCTACATTTATTCAAATACAGTCATGCCATCTTCTTCTGGTTGCTGCACAATTGTGGAAGGCGGGCTTCACTTAACCAGGGCTTATTTTTTGGGTAGGGTTTATATTATGAGCATCCTGAAAAATCATACTAGGGCTTATTTTCAGGTTAGGTCTTAATTTCAGGAAAACAGGGTAAGTATTAACAAAGTAATAAAGAGTGCAGAGAAGGCGGAGCGCTAGATCAGTGGTTCTCAAACTGGGGTCCCCAGATGTTCTTGGACTGCACTTGCTCCCACTTGCTGTATCTGGGAGCCCAAGGACATCTGAGGACCCCAGTTTGAAAACCACTGCTCTAGATCACTGCAGGTGTATTGTATAACATAGGAGTCGCTTTACAAAAATAGCCCTGAAAATTGATTTGTATTTAGGTAAGAAACTTCTGATCAAAACTAGACTCAGTTTTCCCATGCTTGGAATCACTCGGTGAATTGTGGTGAGCAGAATAAGGCATCCTATAGACCATCTTGACTGCTGCCATTGGTTGTCAACATTCAGGCTCCTCCTTGCTATGTAAAGCTTCTCATCCCTTTTCCTGCTGGCAATGTGGGGATGATATTGTACAGCAATATAAGGCAATTTCCTGGCATTCTGAATGGTGGATACAGAAGCACAGTATCACATATTCATAAATTGGAGGGTTGGTGTTTTTTTTTTTTAATAATTGAATACATACATATACAGTGGTGCCCCGCAAGACGGGCACCCCATCTGACGATAAAAGAGAGGCCTCTGCAAAAAGGTGGTCCGGCTTGGGCTCGCTCCCCCGCCACCCGCCCGTTTCCCTTTTCCTCTCCCTCCTCCTCCTGCCGCTGCCTGCTCACCGTCTTCCGCTCTTCCTTGCCCTCTCGCTGCCATGCTGCCCATGTGCGCCCTCGCCCGCCACCCACCCGTTTCCCCTCTTCCTCCTCCTCCTGTTGGGGGGTCGTCTTATACGGCCGGTCGCCTTGTGCACCGGCAAATACGGTAGTTTCCAATATTATTCTCTTGGATTGGGTCCTAACATACAGCAGTTCCACTGTGCAATTCCTATTTACCATTACAGTTGTTCATCTGCACACTTGTTTAGCTTTAAAAAATATTAAGTATCCGTAAGCCTAAATGTCCTTGATGGAATTAAAGGGACTGCCTTAGGAATAATAATAATAAAATAACTCTACAACTTTGGCACTTAGTCATGCACAATAAAGCAGAACATATTTTACAATTTTATTTTCTTACTGATGTTTTTAAGTGATGATGGTAAAAAAGTGACAAGTTATAGAGTTATGCACAGATTGTGATTTTCCCTATTATTTGTATAACAAGGAAACAAAAGGTCAAAGGATGTATGGACTTCTACCTCTGAAGGAGGTTTGGCCAAATTGCATGTACAAAATAGTAATACTTTCCTCTACTAAGTAAGTCCTTTTCTATTTTTACACTCCTTCATGTCTGCTAACCTATGCTTGAAACGCTATAGCAAAAATAAAGCTGCCTGCTGTCTAATTTCTCCAGGTTTCAATGACATACCATCACTGTGAAGAGTCCAAAACAAAACATTTTGTTAAGCTTGTAACTGGCTGACTTTAAAGGAATGCCAGGCTGTGAACTGCCAAAGTGACAGAAAACGAGAGACAAGTTATTGAGTAAGGTTAAACTGAGGTCCAGGCAGCCCAAGTGCTGGTCAACTCATCTTACCATTAGGTGATTAATTACTGTTTATTTTTAGAGCTTGAACTAACAGGCCATCCTGGGGCCAATGCAAGATGATATTACCTGGATAATTTCAGAGTGCCTTGGGCCAGCACTAAGGTCTTCACCTTTTTTTCCCTGGCAGCTGCTGAGCAGACTACAGCCTTGCCAGGGTGGTAAGATGTGCCAAATAGAAGATGTCCCCCACTAAGTATGTTGTCTTGCATGATTTCAAGATGGAGTGGCAAGGTCTTAAATAATGCATTATTTCCTGGAGCCAAGGCCAAAATGGTGTTCCCTACAAGGCTTCTTGCCTGGGGTCAATTCAACTTCTAGCCAGAGGAAGTATTCCCCCTGCTGGTTTTGTATGACTGATCTTAAAAGAGCCAGCACAAGATATACTGTATATTGCATTAATGCCTCACCACCTGCATCCAAATATTCAACAAGGTATTTGCAACTGCTTACAATCAAGTTTTCAAAAAGCATCTGTGCACATTTCATGGAGTAAGGTAAGAACTGTGGATTGGATGTTTTAATAAGAAAATATATTATGTTAAGCTATAGGTTGAATAAAATTTTTACTGCACTTTCAACTCAAAGAGGACACTACAAAATAATAATTGCAAAAGTTAGAGAACATAAAATGTATTGCATTAACATTCTTGAATAGTCTGATGATTCAAGAGTTAGGAAATGAGACACAGTCTATTATAATCGGAAGAAACAAGTATGATTACCATCCAGAATCTAGAGCTACTACTCTAGGAGCTTATTAGGTTGGATAGTATTTTTTTTCTTCTGCCTTTTTTAAGATGCGGAATTAGATGACTGTCCAGATCATACAGAACACATGAACTCCAAACAACTAGATTTAAGAAAGCAAAACCTTTGCCTTTACCAGTTAAAGGCAATGATGAAATTGTACTCCTTGAAATTGTACAAGGTGTATACATTCTGCGGATAAATAGGGCTTTAATTTCTAAAACTGTCAGTCTTGGACTCTCCACTAGCTTTACTTTTACATTTACATTTTAAAGCATATTTTAAAAGCATGCCTAATAGATTAAGCATTATTTTTAACCAAGTTCAAAGTGAAGCTAGGGGAACCTGTAGCTTTGCTCATACTACCTAATTTCACTATGGCAACAGGAGAAAAATGATAAATTCAAGAGATTAAAAGACCTATAATTCCAGCTGAAGGAGTAAAAGTAAAAATTAAAATTCATTTGTAATTCTTCTTAATTTATGCCACCACAGACTTGTTAATTTCAGGATCCTCAGTTGTGTAAGACATTGATGTTAATAGGACAATATGGTATAGGGAAAATTTGCTTAAGCATTGTTTTCTCTTCAAAGTACTTATTTATTCTTGCTTAATACACAGGTATATAGTTATGTGCAAAATTATGGAAATATTGCTTTAAATAGGCTTTTGCTTTTAAATACTGTTATTAAAATTACTTAGGACACTTCGATAATTCTAGGAGATGGTAGATTCTTCTGTTACATAAAAGTGCATGGTTTCTTGGGTAATACTGCTGGAGCATGTCATTGTTTCTGGGAAAATCAGCTGATTGATCTTATAAATGTCTCAGTTATGCAGAAGACTATGTCATGGCTGTGCTAAAAACAGAATAACAAAACGTAATCAGTAGGTGGGACGTGTTCATTTTGGGAAGGCAACACAGTTTATGAGCTATAATAAAAATCAGCAAATAAATATTATATGAAAAACTATCACAAACTTATAATAAAAGTCTACAAATCAAAACAAGAAATATATGTGGAATCCAATCCTATACATGTCTACACCATGTTAGTGGTGTAGTTAGCACCACTAACTACAAAGGGGAATCTTTTGAACATAGACTTTGTAGAAAAAAATCAACAAAAATTTATTTCTAAATCAGACAGCACATTCAATTCAAAGCAGCTTAAAGTACACATTGAAGATTAAAGCTATACGCCAGAAATTCAAATCACAACTTAGGGTGGCCACTTATGTGTCACCAAAAAGAAGGGCAAGGAGGAGGAAAGGTCAAGTGGAGATTTGAAGTTTGCCGTCATTAGTATGCTGATGATACGCAACTCTATCTCTCCTTTTCTTCTTCAGCAGGGGAAGCTGTGCAGACCCCAGAACGTTGCTTGGCTGTGGTTATGGACTGGATGAAGGCAAATAGGCTGAAATTGAATCCTGACAAGATGGAGATCCTGTTGTTGGAAAGGCATCCTCATCAGTTAGGGAGCCTGCTTTCTCACCTTGATGGGGGTCACACTCCCCCTGAAGGATCAGGTGCGAAATCTGGGTGTGCTTCTGGACCTGGCCCTCTCGATAGAGAAACAGATCCTGGCTGTGACCAAATCTGCCTTTTTCCATTTGAGGCAGATTGCATACTAATAATCCCTAATAACACTGGTTCATGTGTTTATAATCTTGAGGGTTGACTATTGTAATGCTCTCTACATGGCGCTGCCCATGAAGGTGGTTCAGAAGCTGCAGCAAGTGAAAAATGCAGCAGCCAGGCTGGTCACACATACATCTAAATTTGACCATATTGCACCTGTCTTGGCTCACCTGCTCTGGTTGCCAGTATGCTTCTGGGCCAAATTCAAGGTATTGATGCTAACTAATAAAGCCCTTTACAGTTTAAGACCTTGCCACCTGTCAGAACGCCTCTCCCTCAGGTCATCTTCCTGTCCCACCTGCACCACCCAGTCTTTAATGTTGTGGGTGGCCACTCCAAAAGAGGCCCGGAAGGCATCAACCACAAACTGGGTCTTTTTGGTAGTGGCCGCTCCGCTCGGGAACTCTCTTCCTGTGGAGGTGCAACTGGCCCCCACCCTCCTGAGCTTCTGCAAGCAAA
Source organism: Pogona vitticeps (assembly GCF_051106095.1). Classification (NCBI taxonomy): domain Eukaryota; kingdom Metazoa; phylum Chordata; class Lepidosauria; order Squamata; family Agamidae; genus Pogona; species Pogona vitticeps. Next base: position 307,435,858 of record NC_135783.1, read on the forward strand.
TTAAAACCTGGCTTTTTACCCAGGCCTTCCAAAGCACCACCCTTTTCTGAAATTATGCTGGCCTGTTGTCTGCCATCTTATGCCCCAGATAGGCGGTTTTATGGTGGGGGCAAGGTTTACTTGTTTTCTTTTTATATGTTTTTAATATTATTTTGTACACTGCCCAGAATAGCGCATGCTCACTATTTATTTATTTATTTATTTATTTATTTATTTATTTATTTATTTATTTATTTATTTATTTATTTATTTATTTATTTATTTATTTATTTATATCCCGCCTATCTGGTAACATGACCACTCTAGGCGGCTTACAAAGTCAAATACAATAACAGAATAATAACAGCAGCAATAAAACTGATATAAAAACTTCAAGATGGGAAAAATGAAAATGAACTACAAAGAAAAGAGAAGAGAAAAGCTAATATTAACTGGAAGGGAAGGCCTGCCTGAACATCCAGGTTTTTAGTTGACTTTTTAAAATGCCCAGCGAGGGGGCAGCGTGAATCTCTGGAGGAAGATTGTTCCAGAGGCGAGGAGCCACCGCCGAGAAGGCCCAGTTTCTTGTTTTTTCCTTCCGGGCCTCTCTCGGCATCAGGCTCCTCAGCCTCACCTCCTGGCTCGCACGAGTGACACGAGTAGAACTTGGTGGGAGTAGACGTTCCGCCTAATATCGAGGTCCTAAACTGTTTAGGGCCTTATACGTGAGCATCAACACTTTGAAGTTGATGCAGAACCGAATGGGCACCCAATGCAATGTGGCCAGAATAGGAGAGATATGTTGGAATTTTCTCACTCCCATCAGGAGTCTGGCCACAGCATTCTGCACCACCTGGAGTTTCCGCGGCAACCTCAAAGGCAGCCCCACATAGAGCAAATTGCAGTGGTCTAATCTTGAGATTACAAGCGCATGTACCAAGGTTGTGAGCGCCCCCACATCGAGATAAGGTCGCAGCCGGGCTATCCACCAGAGATGAAAAAGGGTGGTGCAGACCACAGACGCCACCTGGGTCTCCATGGTGAGCGCTGGGTCCGGATGGATCCCCAAGCTGCGAACCCCACTCTTTGCGGCCAGGGCCATCCCCGAAACGAGAGGGAGTCACCCAGCCCTCCAATGGTGGGGGCACCCACCCTCAGCACCTCCGTCTTGTCCGGGTTCAGCCTCAGTACCGAGATAGACACCTTCTGTTGCAGTTCCAAAGGCGTCCTTCACCATGACAGCAAAAAAGATCCCGAAAAGTGTTGGTCCGAGGACACAGCCCTGTTTCACTCCGCTTCAGATGTCAGAGGGAACTGATGTTGAGCCATCAAAAACTACAGTGCCCTTCATTCCCTCATGAAAGGCCCTGATGATGTTAAGGAGTCAAGGTGGACATCAAATCTTGGGAAGTATTTTAAAAAGGCCATCCCTGCTAACCAAATCAAATGCCTTTGTGAGATCTATGAAGGCCACAAAGAGTGGCTGTTGTTGTTCCCTGCATTTCTCCTGCAACTGTCTGAGGGAGAATACCATGTCAGTGGTGGATCTATTAGCTCAAAATCCACATCTGGGTGCTACTTAGCCTCTTAATTCATATGGAATCAGTAAGGGTGCTTCACACTTGAATTCCCAATTTTGGCTTTATTTTTGTAAAATAAATCAAGACTGCACTGGTGCTGTAATACCAGTGCAATGGAAGTTATGTTTTCCTCCTCACTGCAGTTGCTCAGAAACTCAGATCTATGCATCTGAGTCTTAGGTAGGATCCAGGAAGTGAGATGAGAGAGACTGACTCCTCTTGACTCCCCTGTTTTTTATTCTGAATCTGTTCAGTCAGTGGATGTGTTCTGCTGGGGCCTAGCCACAGTATGCAGTTATTCCCAAACCCAAAAATCTTTGTTTCAGTGATCCTCCTGAACCATGGTGTCTAATCCTGATTTGGAGAAATTACTCAAACTCTTGATTGTAAGTTTGAACATAATAATAAACCTTTGTTCCACTTAAAATGGAAGTACAGAATTAAGCCTTGAGCCTCGGGATAAAAGGGTAGAAGAGGAAGACAAAGGAGTATATGAGCTGTTTTTCCATACATAACAGCAAGGCTGTTATATAAAAAGGTTCCTAGATGCAGGAAAATACATTTTTTTCTAAGCACTGTGCTTGCATTATGTTCTGATCTACTACATCATCCATATATAATGCCAAGTGGAAATTTATGTTTATCAACAAATGCAATAGTATGAATTTTATCAAACATGTATTTATGTTTACATACTTTTTGATGTACATAAGACTCACCACCCTATCTGGAATAAACAGATACAATTCACTGTGTTCATAAACATAACCAACGACTTATACAAATACCAACAATTCCTAAATAGAACATAAAGAACAACTAACTAACAGATAGTTATACAACAACTTATTTGGCTACTAGTTTGTGTTAATGGCTACCTTTTTGTAAACACAAAAGCAGTTACTCAATATGTGAGCATCCAGGAATTTATTAGTATGTCAGAGTGAAATCAGTATGTCACAGAAGTCAAGGGCAAAATTTCTTGTGCTGATAATTGTTCAGGATTTAGTATTTCATAGAAAAGTTTATATGAGGGGTCTTTTTCATACAATATACACAATCAAGTTAAAGTCTTTAACCCTAGCACATACTCAATAGAAATATGCAACTAATTCAACTTTTCTGATATATGTACTTATATCACACACAAGTGTTTGCAAATATGTTTGTTGCAGCTATACTTTACATTTTCAAGCACACAATTTTAAAGAATTAGAAATATATCTGGGGAAAAACATTATGAAAAGTTCCTCAATAGTTGAAACATGAAGAATCACTGCTGTGTCTGAGCGTTTATGAGGACAGCAGCTGCCATTACATAAACATACTCTCTGTTAATAGATTGTTTGTGCACTTGATAGATATAATGCTAATATAATCAGTGGCAATAAGAAACCATACAATTGGCTGCTGGCATAGCTAATCAGAGCCTCTAGTTTTCACAAGGGTCAAGTTTCAGAAAGATGTCGACTAAAGGCCTTTTGACCTCCATGAGACCTCAGACATCCCAGACTTGCATTCTGATAAACAGGCTGGAACGGCGAGTGCAAATCAGTAACATGTGCCCTTCATTAATAGAACACATGGCTTTAAAATTAAATGCAATGTGATCAAGTGCTTCAGGATATTTTAACAGTTAAAAGAAAATGGGGCCAGATAAAATGCTTAGCTCACATCTTTTATGCCTTGCTGCCCTCCCCACTTATAAACCTGGAAAAATTCAATTGTATTGTATTTCTTTAAAATTTGCTAGGAAAACAAGTGGACTTAATTATTTCATTGTTGATTCATCTAGAGGAACAGAAAATGTGTGTTTTTCTGCAACATGTGCCACCCGCATGTGGGACGTTATTACATCCAAGTAACTGATTATGATGGTGGTGATTATGATGATGATAATAATAATAACAATAGCAATAATAATCTTTTTAATTATGTAAACTGCTTTGAGTCCTTTTAAGAAGAAAGATGGGCTAAAATATTTTAAATAAACAAATAAATAGTTATGTCCAGATCATTAATATAACATATAGGCATTTCCACACACATACTGTATATGACAATCTTATGCACAATTCTACACTCAGATATAAGAAGCACTGAGTTAAAGGAAATTACACAGGTAAATATGTATGGGGCTCTAGCACCAGTGACGATATAATTTGGAAACAACTCCTAAATTAATACATTTTTCACTATTTCTTTTGGTCACACTAACAAAGATAAGTATGATCAAATATGGGCCCAGGTTTTAGAGAAAATGTATTCCTGTTCAACAGATGTCCAAATAAACACAATGGAATAAAGATGATGACCATCATGCTCTGTTTGTATACTTTTCAGCTGACCCTGAGAACAATATGCAAATGTCCATAACAGAATTCTATTCTATATATCTCTGTAAAAGCCTTTATGTTCAGCATCAATCACAATGTTTTTCTGGATAGCAGCAGCATATATTAATTGTATGCACGTAAAACTATATCCTGCAATGTTGGTGCTATTTTATATGAAGGCAAGTTAGACTGAAACTTTTCCACAAAGTACTGTACAGCTGCAGTATGCAATCTTAATTAGTACGTGCCATTCCCTGTAATGACAAATTAAGAAGATGCCACAGAACTGTAGCCAAAACAAGGCAAGTAAAAGTCAAAAAGGGAGGTGTCAGCATGTATATAAGAATCCTGAGGCTTGCAGAACTATAAAAAGTATTGAAGAAAATAAAATCTTACCCAAACATATTACTGAATATATTCAGGGGCCACAAAGTGTGTAGTGCCTGCTAGGAAGAGAAAGTGACAGAATAGTTCTGTGTGAGACAGAGAGAGATGGTCTATTCCTCAAGAGAACATGGCTGGCTAGAATAATGATGAGGAGCACACCACAGTGCAATAATTTGTTCCAGGTGTTGTGTGTTATATATTTTTGTCTGTATACACACAACCAGCAAGGAATTAAACAAACTAACTTTTCAATTTCACCACCTATGGTTGAAATTGCTCTGGTTTGGTTGTGGTCAACTGGCATGGCTTACTTTCACTGGTTCATTTCCAGTCCATCTGATAATATTTAGATACGCATAATGATAATGATTTGTGAAATGCAATAGAATACTCATTGACAGACACCTATGTATATGTTGAACTTGACCTTTAGATTAAAAAAAACAAGGTAAGTTCCAGTTCCAGCAACAATTTCAAAATGAAATTAAAGTATCACAACAACATGAGGCACAAAATTTGCAGGGCAAGTAACTCCATTAACCTCTACATTCCACTGGGCTGTTCCTCAAGTGCAATGGATTGTGGTCTTACAGCAGAAACAACAAAAAGTCTCCTTCGGCACCTTAAAGACTAACTCATTTTACTTGACACAAGCTTTTGTATATTTGACTGTACTCCTTCAGAAACATTCTTTAAAAAAATTTCAGAGACAACCACATTAGTTTGATCCAGCAACAGCAAAAATAAAAGTATAGTGGCATTTTTAGGACCAACACATTTACTTCAATGTGAGCTTTCTTGGATTGCAATCTGTTTCTTTAAACACTTCCATTTAAAAGTGAATTATAATCCATTAACACTCACGCTGACACAAACTTTTAGTCTTAGTGCTGCCAGTATGCTTTTGCTTTTCATTTCTTTTTCTTGTTCAGAAACCTTTGAATCAGCATTCCTTCACCCTTGCTTATTACATAAGATCTTGAGGATGGTGGAAATCTATATATATCCTTCACTGATCTCTTCATTTTGTCCTTTTCTTTGTGTCTGTAGGATACAACCAAAGTCCTGCCAGTTGAAGTGCACCGCAAAAAGAGTGGAAGGTGCAGCAAAATATTGCACCTTCCTCATGTCAAAAATCTGTTTTGATTCCAGTTCAACATTTCTAAACAGTGTTTATAACAGTGGTTAAACTGCAGTACTCTGTTCAGGACCTGAGCTTGATCCTGATGGGCTCAGGTGACTGGCTCAAGGTTGATTCAGTCTTCCAAGGTCAATAAATTGAATACCCAGCTCACTGGGGAGGGGCAATGTGTACAGCAAAGGACAGAAGGGACCCCCTCACCACTGCAGGAATATACTGGATACCTTGCAGTTGTGGACAGGTACATATTGGAACCACAAAACACAGCATTCACACCACAATCAAAGAGCATGAGAGACATTGCAGATTAAAACACCCGGAAAAATCAGCAGTATCTGAACATGCCCTAAAATAAGCTGGACATGAAATTCTATTTCAAAATACTGAAGCACTGGACAACACCAGCAATCTGTATGTTAGACTGCACAGGGAAGCCATTGAAATCCATAAACATAAACAAAACTTCAACAGGAAAGAAGAATGCTTGAAACTTAACCCAACCTGGTGGCCCGTTCTGAAAAATGCAACCTGCAAAAGGTCAACAAACTCTTACTCGGCCACAAGGGCCAGAGATCATTTCACAAAAAAGACCAGTTAAGAACACCCATCAACCACACTGACAGATAATCTCTCCCTCTCCCCCTCCCTCATCACAACAAAAACATGCTAATCACCCTATCTCCAGAAAAAAGACAAAAGCTGTTCCCAGTTATAAATACCATCCAACAAACACCAACAGAGCATGGACAGAGTTCCTACTCCCATCCTCTGTAGATGTCGGCCACAGAGACTGGCGAAATGTCAGGAAAAACAACCTTCAGAACACGGCCAAAGAGCCCGAAAAACCCACAACAACCATTAGATCCCGGCTGTGAAAGCCTTCACGAATACAGTTGGTAGAATAATGACTTCTTAAGAAATATGAATCATCATCTACGTACCAGTGAAAGTACTGACTTGTCTTAAAGTCAGTACTCTGACAAGAGTAGAGTAAAAGAAGGATCTAGCATTCCTTCTCTAAGGGGTGAAGACACAAAACTCCCTGCTGCATCTCCTTCCTTAACAAATTGTCTTTTCTTTCCCGAACCAACTTGTTAGCACAATATAATGTTTGGAAGCCAAAACAATAAATCCACTAATATAATAAAATGTAGGGACACCATTAAGACAAAAAAATATGTTAGTGATAGTATTAATGGACTGCCATTCTCCCTCTTCTTAGAAACTGTCCCACTCTTTACTCTCTCAAAAATCATACAAAACATTGCAATTTATAAAGGATAAGTGGATCCCTCTTTCAGTTAAATTTAGTTTAGACATGGTTCTGTTTGTCTCCAGTTGATAGTTGATGAAAAACTGAATTCAGGATTTTGACTCTATTTCTGTCACTTTTTATTTTTGCTTCTTGCAAGTGTTTCTTCTGTTATCCATCTAGGTTCTTCTTTTCTTTTTTCCTACAGGAATTATCTTTTTTTGCATTTTCTCCTAATAATATCTCTGATTTCAAGTTACAGTTCTTCTGGCTTATGGTCAGTTGAATTTAGTAATGCAAACCTGTTTCTTGTGTGGACTTTAAATTCATCAGGAATGTTGTTTAAATTATATTTTGGCACTAAGTTTTTTTAAGTATTCTTCTTCAGCTTTACTCCAATGCTGGGCATTAACAGTTCATCATCCATGTTCCACAATCTGCTCCTGGTCTTGTTTTGTCTGGGAGAATACAGTTTCTCCATCTCCTACTTCCAATTATGTAGTCCATTTGGTTTCTATATTGACCATATGGTGATGTCCACATGTAGAGCCATTTGTTTGATGGCTCAACATGTGGAAGCATGTATTTGCGATAAACAGGTTGTTGGCATTGCAGAACTCTATGAGTCATTATTCTACTTCATTTCTTTCCCCTAGACCAAATTTTCCAACAGTATTTGCTTTTTCCCTACTTTTGCATTCTAGTCACCTATGTTTATAAGCGTGTCTTGTTTTGGCGTTTGATCAGTTTCCTTTTGGATGCTTACATAAAAACATTCCGTTTAATCTTCTTAAGCATCAGTAGCTGAAGCATAGACTTGGAGGATGGTTATGTTGATAGGTTTTCAATGGAGTCTGAGATTATTTGCTGAGATCTTGCATTATAACCTTAACTTTCTCTGCTATATTTTGCCTCAGTATTAAAGCCACTCCACTGTCTCAGCACTCCAGAGCAGACTGTTTTGTAGTTGTCTGATTGAAAATATCCCATTCCAGTCCATTGTAGTTCATTGATACCAAGCACTGCAATACTTATACGTTCCATTTCTTGCTTTAGTTTCCAGTTTATCTTGATTCATACTTCTCACATACCATGTTCCAATTGTATATGTTGTGTAGCACTGGACTTTCCTTTCACCTTTGCACACATCAGTCACCAGACATCCTTTGGGCTTTAGCTTAGTTGTGCCATTACCAACAGAGCTATTTGTACTTGTCCTTTGCTCTTCCCCAGTAGCTTAGTGCTTCCCAACATGGAGTCTCACATTCCAGCACTATCTCTTGTTTCATTTTGCACTGTGTCATCATAAGGTTTTCATGGTAAGGGAAGTTCAGTAGGACGTTACCATTGTCATCTATTGCCAGGACTAATAAAAGATAGCTTGAGTGTCACCACCGATTTTTCTTCTGCCAATGTCACCTACAGCTATTGCTGCTGCTCAGTAGCTACTTTGAAGTCAGGGGATGCAACTTAGTCTGGTGTATCAGCTGTGAAAGTGTACCCTATAGCTGAAATATTCTCATTATGTTCAGGAAATAACAGTAATGCTAGGAAAAGTTGAAGGCAGCAGGAAAAGAGAAATGCAAGTATGAGACAGACTGTCTTAGTAAAGCAAGTCACAGCCATAGGTTTGTAAGAGGTGAGCAAGGCTTTTAACAATGGGACATTTTGGAAGCCACTAATTCATAAGGTTTCCGAAATTCATAGACAACTTGATGACACATAACAACTAAAGTACAAATATGGGAGTAGATATAGTTTGATTCTTTTGGAAAGGTGCTTACTTATATCCGAGGAAAGAGATGAGACTATAAATCAAAAGATACACTCTCTCTATTCTCAACAAACATCACATTCATTTAGAAAACAACAAAAGATTTTTGAATTCTTGAAATATATTGGCTCTATTTAATTCTTCAGTTTTCAGTGAACATCAAACAATAATTCATGCTAAATTTGTGTTGCATCTAGTCACATATCTATAACAATAAATTTTTATGAAAATTGGAATGCATTTAAATGCTCACAAATATTTAAAAAAGGAAGGACTAATATTTTTAAAAGAAAGCTATACAGTGGTCAGAAAAGGCAATTAAAAAATTAAATACACATGGATTTAAATTCTTCCATTTCTGTTCAAATTGTTACAGGATACTATGACTGCGTTAACACTCCTAGCTTATAATGGATGTATCACAGTTTACTATCTAATTTTTTGTTTATTTTCTAGCACATTGGGATCTGAAAACCATGCTGTCTTACACTTCTGTTAGGCTGTAACCTTATCTATTATTCCTACTGAGTAAAAGCAAAGCACAAATTTAAGGTGACAAAGCACCAGTTGGTGGATGTGAAGTACACTACGAAAGCAGAAACCTCTAAAAGCTGCATAACCATTATGAAATAACTGACCTATATGAAACTGCTACCATGGTTCACAAATTTATTGTCAGGTTCCAGCCTCTAGCTGTTCTCTGATTGTTCTAAATACTTGACAAACTGAAGCCTTTTCACTTTCTGTTGAAATTGCCTCGTCTCCCTGTCAGAGCGCCATGGGGGACTCCATTACTTTTCCGACTTCTTTCCCCTACTGACAAGTCATTTAGCTGGCTTCTTGTTGTGAAGGCTGTCCGTGTCAAATTAGCCAGGGCCCCTATTGTCCTTATTACCACTCGAAAAGCCATCATGAGTAATGCTACGGGGTCCCTCAGTTGTCATCATTTGTCAGAAAGAAAGGGAGTGTGGTTACATATAGTTGACAGGTAATTTCAGTGTCTACAATTACCCCAATTAGTCTTGTCATAAACAATTCGATAAATGCACGCCAATACAAACAGATAAACACACCAAGGTCTCTCACTATTAATGTTGCGTAATGGGCAAATCAGTGATATAATGCTATATTTTATTTATTTCTTTAAAGTATCCTCAGCTGTATGGTGGCAGTTGCTACCTGGTCAGCACAAATTGTACTATCTACTTTCATTAGCTCATCACTGCAAGCGAATATGAAAGGCTGTGACAAAATTCATTTGGAAAGGAAGGGAAAAAAGGAGCAGATTGCCTAAAGCAGGTGTTATCACAAAGATAAAATAAAGGTTTTTCAGATCAACACCACAATGGCTTTAGAAGCTATTAGTATGTTAAAAAATACACAAGAAGCACTTAAGAAAGAAGAAAAATACATGCTTTCAAAATAAGAGGTTTTTTTTTTAGCTCTATTGGTGGTGTGATACATATTTAACAACATGTATCAGAGGCTGATACTGAGAACCAATTATTTGACTTGCAATATTACAACAATATTCTTCAGCCATAACTTATAAAAAGACAAGAGGATGCAACCCCAAAGAGCTGCAACACACTCTTCTTCCACAGACCTGCTAATTTCAGAATGTAGAGCTGTTCAACTAAAAGTTTAATGAGTTCAATATAGATGTCAGTGAGAGGTGTTAGCTTTTCTATTAGTTCTTGTTTCAGACTGCAATACACACTATTTTAACACAGTACAGCACAATACTACTACTCCTGTACGTGGGACAAAACCTGCCCAAATCTCAACATATTCTGAGTCTGCTACACCCTGTTTGTTTGCTGACCACACACTTAAGTGACGGGTGGAGAACTCAACAGAAGCATGTTGTTGTAGGAAATTGCTTTTGGCAACTATTTGTTCAAGCTCAAGATTTTTTTTCAACCAACACTAAGAACCCAACAGAAAACAGGACAGGTCTCCCTAATGAGTAATCTATTTTAGCACAGTCTTGTCTAGGCATGACAGTTTACTGAGAGGCTTGAAAAACTCGTAATTACCAGTGTTACAGGGCAATTAATGTATATTACACTGCACTACTCATGGCAGCAACTGTCATTTTCTCAATAAAAATGAGTACTCTTCAGCTAAAGGTGACATTAATTGGGACTTTAATGACTATGCAGAGGAGCTGAAGCCAAATATGAACAAAACAGCGATTCAATGAGCAACTTCAGAAACGAGAAAATTGTACTAAAATGAGATTAATTGCTGTTTAGAAAAAGGAAAGAACCTAAAAAGCTATTAAATTGCAGGGTTTGGGTGCCCGGGTGATGGTTGTGATGTTAATCTTGCATTCTCACAGCAGGCAAATATTCACTAAATTCAGAGCCTTTTGACAGCAGGAAAAATCATGTATGCTTAAATTCAATCCATCAAAAATATATTTCAGCTTTTATCAGTGTTCTAAATACTTCTGCAATTTCAAAAATTACTGCTCCATTCCTTGGCTGTCATCATGCAAATGTGAACACTGTCAATATTGCTGTGAAAAATTCCTTGGCTTCAAAAGGCTTACTTCAGTGATAAAGAAAGAAAAATGTGAAGATTAGAATTGCAAAACACACACTACTAATACAACAGAAAGCAAACAATAAGAATGTAATGTTTAAATTGTGGCAACTGCTAAAATAGAAAATGATGGGGTGTTTGTGTCTCTCCCCCTGTGTGTATATCTGTAAAAATGAAATTAAAATAATTTCTCGTAATATTTCATAGAGTATGCATTTATATAGCTAATTACTTATTATAAATAATTAGGACATAATTTTGCGGCTCAGCTTCAGGTGATACAATTATAAAAACAGTTCTGTGGTTTCTAACAGCCTTTATTCTTCCTACTTGAAGCAATTATATAACTGTTTTTTCTCACAGCTCTTTCAACTGTCATGATGACTGTATATATAAAACATCACATTTAAACTTTGACATATAAGAGGGATAAACATAGGCCTGACTTCCTTTGAAGTTCTTTCCTTCAGAACTTAGAAATCTTAAAACAGAAAATTAGTTTAGGTGTTGAAGGTAGCATATGGATCCTTAATGTGAGGTAAGCATCATGCATATCCTGAAAGAGGTGAAGTATTCAGTAGAAAAACATAATGGTATTTCATAATTTCCTTTTCCATAATCAATTCTGTTTGTTCTGCATTTTAATAATTAAATAGTCATCTCATCTACAGAGTATAAACCTCAGGACACATTAACACACACATACTTCAGGCAATACGTATACTGCATCCAATAAATGGAACAGTTCAGGAGTTTCTAAAAATGGGGCAGGGGAGATCTGTTAAGCCATTTTTTCATTAGTGAGACTTATTAACCAATTCATAAAAAGGCAACAAGACAGTAGTGCAGTGGTCCTCAACCTTGGGCCTCCAGATGTTCTTGGACTTCAACTCCCAGAAATCCTGGCCAGCAGAGGTGGTGGTGAAGGCTTCTGGGAGTTGTAGTCCAAGAACATCTGGAGGCCCAAGGTTGAGGACCACTGCAGTAGTGCATTCAGATTAAATTTCTAAATGTGCATGCTTATACATTCTTAAGGGATCAGTGGATTGATTTGAATCACATGGCTTAGGATCAGATTGGGCTGGTTCTCAAACGACATGCTATATACTCCAGAAATGAAAAAGGGCATGCTTGCTTTCTCCACCCCTTTCCTCATGCAGCGAGAAAGATTATTTTCACACTCTAAGGAGGCTTCTTGATGACTTAAATATTTGTCATTTAAACTAAACCTTATGCATTTTCAAAACAAGCAAATTTCCTAAACTTTCTTCTGGATAAAAGGTCACTAGCTGGCCACCCTTGAAATGGAACCTGTTGTGGAAGGTGAGTACACTCCAGTGTTTCTACAATATATCGATAGAGCATCTGAAAACTCAATCAGAGGTCTGACCACGTGAATACTCTTCTCAAAGGATCTCACTGTCGCAACTGGTACACTATATATAATCCTGTGGCTGAAATATGGAACTCTGTATGTCTGATGAAGTGGATTGTAATCCCAAAAGCTTGCAGTAAACTAAATCTGTTTGTGTTAAAGGTGCCACAGGACTTGTTTTCTTTTGCTTTGTCTATTCCAAACAGATTAATATCTTTCAGAATATATATCCAAGGTTTTAAGGCATATTATTTCTGGAGGAAACGTTCCACAAATGCACTTACCAAGACTGATTATGTGTTTTTGAAGAAAGAAGAAACATCATTTAAAACAAAACAAAACACAAATTTGTTTTCACCATAAATGGCCATGCACACAATTCATATACAGTGGTGCCTCAACTTACGAACTTAATGCATTCCAGAAGATGGTTGTAACTCGAAATGGTCATAAGTCGAAGCACCATTTCCCATAAGAATGCATTGAAACGTGATTAATCCATTCTAGCTGGGGAAAAATCACCAAAAAACAAACAGCAAAAAATGAACAAACAAACAAACAAAACACTGCCAGACCCATCGGAAATGCCATTAATCCGTTCCAGCCAAAGGGGGGAAAAAAAACAAAATCCAAAAAGCAAACAAACCCTGCAAGGCCCAGCGGAAATGGGGAACCCCCCCAAAAGCAAACAAACCCTGCAAGACCCATCAGAAATGGAAAAAAAACCCGAAAAAGCAAACAAACCCTGCAAGACCGATTGGAAACGCTGAGCCAAAAACAAAGACTGCAAGATCCATCACAGCACAGAAACATAATACCCCCAGCCCAAAACCACGGTGCAAAACCCACCAAGAACAGTTTTTAAAAAGCAGAAAGCAGCACCTTACCAGGCAGTCTGAAGCCTCCAAACGCACACTCTCTAACCGCTGGGACGAAAGAGCTACAAAGAAGCAGCCTTTTCACCACCAATGGTTAGCAGTTTGAATTCCCCACCTTTTTTTCTGATCGTAACTTGAAGCTTCGGTTGCAAGTCGAAGCAAAATTTTGTGGCCAGAGCTGGCTGTAACTCGAATTGGTTGTAAGTCAGGATGTTTGTAAGTCAAGCACCACTGTATTTGATTAATACACCCCAAGCAAGCAAAGTAAGAAAGCAAATACAGTGGTGCCTCGCATTGCGATGTTAATTCATTCCGCAAAAATCGCTGTTGAACAAAAATGTCGCTATGCGATATTAAAAAGCCCATAGAAACACATTAAAACCTGAATAATGCATTCCTAGGGGCTTAAAACTCACCGTTCAGCGAAGATCCTCCGTAGCGCGGCCATTTTTGGTGCCTTTTAAGCAAGGAATCCATCCCAGAAAACAGCAGGCGGCCATTTTGTTTACCCAGCGGCCATTTTGAAACTGCCGATCAACTGTGAGAAAATGGTCGCTTTGCGATGATCAGTTCCCGAAGCAGGGAACCGATCATTGCAAAGCGAAATTCACCCATAAGGAACATTGCAAAGCGATCGCTTTTGTCATTGCAAAAAGTTCATCGCAAAACGATTTCGTCGCTAAACGGAGCGCTCGCTAAGCAAGGCACCACTGTAGACTGACATATTTGTACCTTTAGAAATTACTTACATACAGTTATGTCTCCTTTTCAGATCTTCTCCGCCAACATAGGAAAATCTGGAGGATGGAGGGCTGGGACATCCCCCTCCCCAACTTCATTTACATGCTTACCATACCAGAACAAGGCCTTATATGCAATGTATTCCATTCACACTCTTGATGGTTATTAGACTAATTCCTTAAAAAGACAAATCACAATGACCTGCAACTGTTGGCAATGACTGAAACTGTAATCATAAAACACAACCGATAGTCACCTATCATCTTGCCATAGTTCCACTTACAGCTGCAGAGTAGAACAGACTAAATACCAAATTTAAAGGTAAGATAAATGATAAAGTAAATATCTGTGTTTCATGCTAACCACCACCCTACTTAACAAGGGTGGATTTACCTTCAGAATTATGTTGTTGTTGATGATGATGATGATGCATTTCTCAGAACAAAGGGACCCAAGGCAGCTCCCACCATTAAAATTCACACAATTAAAACAGAATAAGTTAAATATTAAAAGACAAATTAAACAATATGTGATTTATGATGATCAGGATTTCACTGCGTTGTGAAATGGAAGAGCTATGAGAAAACTAGAAGCTTTTGTTTCGATTTTTAAGTAAGCAGTTTAAAGTCATGTATGAATCCAGACAGACTATGATAAGCCTGAAGTATGGTTTAGTGACACAAGACTCCGGTTATAAAGTGAGCTTGTTTCAATAAACCACAGTTTAGATTCATTGTAGTTAGGATTGAGAAACACTTGTTTTTATTTTTTAAGTCTTTGCGAGAAATACTACTGAACTGTAATTGAAACTGAAATTACTGGTATTAATTGATAATGGAAGTGAATTTTAGTGATTCCTTTTTCATGTCTGTAATGGAGAAGAAAAGCAGGAGTGCCTAAGGCATGAGCAAGTGATGATAAACTGTAATTTATTATGTCTGATTCCACTCATCTTGGAGTACATGAATACAGATTACAAATACAGTGGTGCCCCACATAGTGACGTTAATCCGTTCAAGGATTAACGTCGCTATCCGGATTCTTCGCTATGTGGGGGGGGGAAACTCACCGGTAAGCGAAGAATTCCCCATCTGGCCGCCATTTTCGGCACCTCGGTAAGCGAGGCACAAAAACACTGTGGGCAGCCATTTTCCCCCAGCTGGGCGGCGCTGGCTTCGGAGGGACCGCGGGGGAGGGTTTCCCCCGTGGTCCCTCCGAAGCCAGCGCCGCCCAGCTGGGGGAAAATGGGGCCTATGGGGAAAAATCGCAATGCGATCGCTTTTGTGATTGCAAAATCCACATCGCTATGCGTATTCGTCGTTAAACGGGGTGTTCGTTATGCGAGGCACCACTGTAGTAAGTAAACTAGGCCAATGGTGGAGAGAAGGTAAATCACCAGTTACGTACAGAAAGTGATCTGTAGACATGGGACCCATTACTGCTTGGACTTCAGCTCTCAGAATTCAGCAGGATTTCCTTCAGCCAGAGTTTTAAGGGACTAGTCCTCCCAGCATTTCTCGGTTGAATACCGGTGAAAAATGAAACTTCTGACAGCCATTTTCTGTTAGTGAGGAAGAAAACGGAAGGGGCTGGAAAGGGCTATGCTCTGTGGGAGCTGCAAGGGGGTTAATTATCTCTCTGCCCATTAGCACAGGGTGCCTCTCAAAATTCCTGCTATATTCTGTGGGCTGAAGTTCAAGGAAGTGTCATGCCTAGTCATGCAGGTTAGCAATGTTTTGGTCTGGCAATTGTTTAACAAGAGCAACAAAATGCTTTTCCTTAGCATCTCTGTGTAAATTAGGCTGCTAAAGTAAAAGTTGCTTCAGTAAGAATCATGAGTAAATTTTTGAATGCAAGAACTGTGAGCTTTAGTGTGAACACTGAAAACTAATTGCTGGCCTGATCAGGCACACATGGTAATCCTAATAAAATAAAATAAAAATCAGAAGTTAGCTTGACCAAGGTCAGTGTGACTCACTTTCAGGTATGAAAGTAGAGGACTGTAGGATTTTGTGTCTCCCTGAACATTTTATTTTGTACCTGTTTCTGTTGTTTTCAGAGTATCAGCAAAAAACAAAATAGATACTTCTAGTCTAAACCTCAGCTTCAACTATTTGGCCTTGCTGTCATAACTACTTCTTGAATGTTAAATTGTAAGAGAGGACACATAACCATTTGCTTTTGTGATGCTTAAGACAACTACTTAAGCAAGTCTCACGAGAATACTTAATCATGACATCTCAAACCAGAAGTGGAACTAAATGTCCCCATTACTATGCTACCTGCTTCCCTGCTGTTCCACTGCAAACTCACCTGACGATATGGCCAAATGTTCAGAAGTCCTCCAGGATCTCCATAAAATAGGATGCCTGATACGGCCACCACCTTTTGCTGGTAGTGCTCTGTTTGTGGAATGCTTTCCCTAGACTGGTTTGCCTGGTGATTACTTAATGTCTGTTTGATGCTAAGCCTAGGGCTTTTTCTAAAAAATTTTTTCCAGCCATTTTAATTTAAGATGCTTTCTGTATTAAACTTAAAATTCAATGTGATTCTATCACTACTGCACCAGTACAAAGGAATGTCAGGTCCGTCCCCTCCCTACTTGTTTTTGGGCACTTGCAATTATTCACAAATAATGGACAAAGGGTGCAGTGGAAAGAGAATCCCATCCTTTTCTGTACCTGCTACATTACATTGTTCCAGCAGAAGTCCAGCAATGGATCCCACCCTTAGTGCTTTTATTTTGCTCTACTGTTGCTGTTATTATTAGTAGTATAACTATTTATTTCAGTTTATATTACACTTAATTTTGATCATTGTCTTGATCAGAGCCTTAAAAAATTCTTGCAAGTGCAGAGAACAGTTCACTACAGTTTCCTATACTTATCACAAATGGACTTAAAGATTTTGGTACATAACCATTAAGTCATTTACTATGCTAGCAGTCAGGGTGATTCATACATTATGAGAGAATGTTTATAGATGAAAAGTAAGGAGTACAGTGTAGCTTTCATTTCAACTACGCCAAGAAAACCAACACACATATTAAATGCCCCTGTTTGCAGCAATAAAAATGGAATTCCAAATTTCATCTGCATATAAAAAATACATGACTATACATGAAAAATTGTTATGTATCTAATGTATGACAAATCCAAATAGGATAGGAAAATGCACCCACCCACTTTCTGCTTGGACATGGCTCCACTGTTATTTGTGTGGACATCAGCCCTCCCATTCCCTGGGGGAAAGATAAAATAAAATAAAATAAATAAAGCTCTTAAACTGCTTATTTAACTTTTAAATAGCTCACAGCTGCCATTTGCACCATTTAACATATTGAAATACCAATTTTAAAAAACTGGAAAATGGATTTCCATTTCCAGTTTAATGTTAAGGTTTATTTTTATTTATTTATTTATTTATTGGCATTTTGTGAACAATTTTAGTAGTTTGTATGGTATGCGGAGGGAGGATCAAAGGGCCAGAAAATGATACCTGGATCTAGCACAGATGATGGAAAAGATAGCAAAACTGGAGGAGGGAGCATAATAAAGTTTTACTTTTTTTGCACTTTGCAAACTGCAATAAACGATATAGAAAAATAAGACTTAAACAATTGTAGAAACGTTGTGTATGCACACATACACAGAGAAATACAAGTAAAAACACAGACACAAGATGTCTTTACAAAAGCTGACGTCTACTCCCTTGGTATTGAAAGTAATCTTAAAGTTTTGTTTCTCTCAGAAGCAAATTAGAGCAAGTCACTGTCTACAAGCCTAACCTTAAAGTCATTCTGAGTAAAATAGGATAATTGGAAAAATGCAGTACAGTGGTGCTCCGCATGACCACGATAATTCATTCTGTGAAAATTGCTGTTTAGTGAAATCATCATCATGCGAAATGCGATTCCCCATTGGAATGCATTGAAACCCATTTAATGCATTCCATTTAATACCTCATAGTCCAGTGAAGATCACTCATAGGGCAGCCATTTTGCGAGCGCTGATCAGCTGTAAAAATGGCTGTCCTGCGAAGCATGGGTCCGGAAAACACAGGGCAGCCATTTTTCGGAGCCAACGATCAGCTGTAGAAATCATCATCTTGCGAACAAACGGTCCGTGAAGCACAGACAATGTCCAGCGAAAATTGCCCATTGAAATAACTGTTTTGTGAATCAATATAGCGATCGCAAAACATCATCGTTATGCAGATTCGTCGTTTAGCGGGGTCATCATCTAGCGAAGTACCACTGTAGGCTCCCATTCTACAATGTAAGCATTAGACCAAAGATCTTTTTTCTAAGGGCATACTGTATGAACAGTAGAAAAGAGGAAATCGAAAAGAAAGTATTCAGATTTAAATAGAAAATATGACCTGGCAACTTTTGGAAAGGTAGGACAGCCTTCCAGATGTTGCTGGACTGCAGGCCCCATTAACCCTCACTTGCACAACCAGTGGCGAGCACTGATGGATGTTAAAGACCAATACAATCTGGAGAGCCAAATATTTCCTACCATGTTTTAAAGTATATATTATAGTATTAAAATATCCTGACTTAAAATTTACTAAAATATCTGTAGTGAATACTCAAACAAATACAATATTATATACCAGTAGGATCTGAATGTGTAACCATTTCTTAAATAACTCATAAACCAAAGATTAGTTCTGTATAATCAAATCCTATGTGTGTGTTGGAGAACTGAATCATGTTGCTCCAGCTCTCTCAATTAGACATAATTTGTATATACATATACACATATGTGCGGATTCATAATAAGATGGTGCTGTTTAGTCTAAGGAGCACTCTCCCCCATGAAGCTCTCTTTATTTTTTTTCCACTGCCAGGTTATGACCTTTTCAGTTACTCATGCATTTTTAACTGCAGTTGTTGTTTTTTTAAACTGAAAATTCCTTGTACATTGTTTTAACATCTCTCCCAGATTTTGAACTTCTGCTCCTTATGTCTGTATTTCCCTCCCATGAACAATATTCATCAGAGCAATACATGCACATATTTCAATACATAGTTAACTGTTGCAGCCTATAATGGAGTTGCATATGAGTGCAAAATGAAACAAGAGCCTTACCCTTTTCTCAAATAATCACAGGTGGCTGGTGTTCACAAAACTGTTCTGAAGTTAGCGGGGCAAATGCAAACGTAGCATTTATTTTTGTCATCTGGTTTGTCTTAATCATGATCTAAAAATTCATTTATAAGCCTGTATACAAAATGCCATGTTTATATCAATATCATATGCTGCTTGCTTGAAACAGTACACATTAAAATGAAAAACAGAAATCTTTGTAATGGTCAAAGACAACCAATAACAAAACCACTAAATTCTAGTTGTCAAACATAATTTGCTATGTATATTTCTTCATTTCTTCTGATAAAACAGAATTATTAAAATTAAAGTGATATGGTCGAGTGTTTATGGCTTCCTATTAAAACCCTGACTTACAGCAGTATCCATTTAAGTTTAAGGCAGAAGAAAATCATATAGAGATCTCTGTGCGATGGCCTGGTGACTTTATATCCTCTTGTCAAACTGCAGCAGTTTTATTTGTAGTGATACATGCCGAAGAAGGTTGGAGGTTAAAGTTGATAGGAGGGCCAACAGGAAAGCCAACCAACGTCTTTCAAAAGTTTACAACCTTTAGCATATTAGTGTCTGTTGGCAATTGCTGCCAACTTTACAAGTGCACTTTTCATACACTTTTAAAGCAAAATCCAAAATTCTATACCATATAAATGAAGTGCCCATTACGGTTTTATCATCACAGATCTCTAATGTCACTGTCACAAGTGCTATCTCTCTATGATGACTATAGAATAACTGCTTATGAGGTCAAGTTGCTGTTTTGTCATCAATATATTAAAAAAATAGAAAGAGGAACAGATAACATAAAAAAAATACACAGTCATGTAGCCAACGAGTAGATTAATACCAAGTATGTCTGGAACGGATTGTATAACATATTCAAAGTATAATTTTAATCAATCATATGCAATATGGGAACTAGATTTATTATTCGTAAGGTACCTTTTCAATCCCCTTCTATCCTTATCTTCATTGTTCCCCTCCGTTCCCTACCCTGATAGGAAAATAAAAAAAATTATTTAAAAAAATATTTTTAAAATTATATTTTGTAATTTCTTTATTTATATTGATTTAGTTAAAGAATAGATATCTCCTGTCCTCCTCTTGAAAAGCAGCTTATTTAGTCCATTTATTTTTCATAGACATCCAAGATATCATGGTATTTTATCAACATATTTTGTTTCCATCCTTAGTATTTCCGGGGGCTAAATCTAATTTTAGTCCCAACTAGAGTAGACCGTCTTCAATGAATGGGTTAGTTCAGTTAGTTACAACTAGCACAAATTACAGTAGTGCCTCGCTTAACGAGCACACCGTTTAATGACGAATCCACATAGAGATGTCGCAATTGTGATCGCAAAAGCGATCGCATTACGATGTTTAGATAAGGGAAAAACTTGCATTGCGATGATCGGTAAGCGTTTCGCTTACCGATCTTCGCATTGGGATGTTTACAGAACAGCTGATTGGCGGTTCCAAAATGGCCGCCGGACGCCCAAAATGGCCACCACAAGTGTTTTCGCGCCATGCCCTCGCTTATCGAGGGGCGCGAAAATGGCGGCGCTATGGAGGAACATCGCTGAACGGTTAGTTTAGGGCCCCATAGGAACGCATTAAACTAAGTTTAATGCGTTCCTATGGGGTTTTTTGATCCATTTAGCGATGTTTCTGCATAGCGACGATTAATCCGGAACGGATTAACCGTCGCTATGCGGGGCACCACTGTACAGTGATGCCTCGCAAGATGAAAATAATTCTGTGAGTCGTTACATATTGCAAAAATTTCATCTCATGAAGCGCTGTTTCCCATAAGAATGGTTTGAAATTTAATTAATCATTCCTATTCGTCTTGCGAATCACTGCCAGAGAAAAATTTGTCTTGCAAGTCACCCAAAAAACGCAAAACACTTTCATCTTGCAAGTTTTTCATTGCGCAAGGCATTCATCTCACGAGGCATCACTGTACATTGATTTCAATAAACTTACTCTGGGAATAACTCTGGATTTAACCCTCTGTTTCATATCCATACATTTGCAGTGAGTTCTGAAAGGGTTCAGAAATTAAATCAGAATATTGAAGCCAGGCATTCTGGAAAGCTGAGGGATAACTGCTGAACTTTGTATATGTCTCTAGTTTTACAATTTCCCCAAGAAATATCTGCTGTTTCTTACCCAACTTGCAAAGAGGAATCCATTTATTAGAGAATGCAATGACAAAAGGGGGGGCTGTATGTTGTTCTTGTACAACTTTACCAAACATGGGTGCATAATATCTCTACTGGATCATGACAATATTAGACACAGGGAACCAGGGTTCAGCAGGGTCCTTCATTACGCTGGGCATTGCAGAGCTTGGGGTGGGGCTGGCAAAGGGAAGAATAGCCAAAACTAAAAACTACAAAACTCATTGTGACCAAATGGCAAATGGTGACAACTGCAACATCTTGTCAGGATAATTCTAGAATGATTCTGTTTCTATCTTTATTCTTCACCCATCGAGCTCTGCAATGCCCGGTCCTCTGGGCCTCTAAAGCTCCCCCATGTTCAATATTTTAGTAGTCTGAAAAAAGTATTATCCACTCTTGGTTTTTGGCATTTATTTTATAGTTTTCTTTCAAAGAAAGGCATGATAAATTACTTCTGAATGTTCTTTGTCTAGAAAACCCTGAAGGGGGTCACTATATGACTCAGAATCATATTGACACCATCCAACCATGATTATTTTCCTTCAGTGTAATCAGTGGGATGAACTATTTTCTGTATTTCAGACAAAAATGTATAATTTTTTTAAATTAGCAAATCGTAAGTATAACTGGCTACTTATGATATAGTTATATGCATTTTTTCGTAGAATAGATAAGCAGTAGGATTAAAAAGCTTGAATGGACAAGCATTTGATTTTATAAGGCTGCAGTGCCACCATTAGTATTGCTCAGCAAACTAACAAAAAGTTCTGCACCACCTTAAAGATCTAACAAGTTGTCCAGACATAAGCTTTCATGAACTGCAGGCCATAACAGAAAGCTTTCCATACAGTGTTGAGCCATTTAAATAGCCAAAGTGTCTAATGATATAGATTTACCTAAGTGACTTAAGTAATCTATAAACTGGCAAAGATGCCATGTCTGCAGAATTTCCTATGGTTATGGGGACAGAATATTTTCCTGAATTATCAGAGAAAGATCATAATTGTCCTCACTGTGTTGTATTTAGACTGCTCTGCTCATGGCTGATGGAGGCAATCCTACTGAATGCTACTGAAAAACTCTTTCAAATTCAGAAATGGTAATACAGTAGTGCCTCACTTGACGAGGATAATTTGTTCCGTTGAAATCGCTGTTAAGCGAAATCCTCGTCAAGCAAAATGAAAAAGCCCATTGAAATGCACTGAAACCTGTTCAATGCGTTCTAATGGGCTAAATACCTCAGCATCCAGCAGAGATTCTCCATAGGGGCGGCCATTTTTGGTGCCTGTAAAGCGAAGAATCCATGCTAAAACACAGCAGGGAGCCATTTTGCACAGCAGGTGGCCATTTTAGAACAGCCGATCAGCTGTTTTAAAATAGTTGTTTAGCAAAAAATCGGTTTCTGAAGCAGGGAACCAATCATCATCAAGCGAAATTTCCTTATCTAAACATCATTTTGCAATCGCAAAAAGTTCATCAAGCGATTTTGTCATTTAACGAGGTAATCATTAAGCGAGGCACCACTGCTTAATAATCATGATCGTAATCATGATGTCCCATCACATTGATTTCAACTTACTGTGATCCTTTCTAGGGCCTTCTAGGTAGTGAGTACTTAGAAATGGTTTACAGTTCCCTTCTTTGGGGACACGCTGGTACTGTGGAACTTGCCCAAGGCCACCGTGTGGCTCTTCTGAGATGCACTGTGGGAACTGAACTCCATACCTGTGATTCTATGGCCAGATACCTACGCTACTAAGCTAACTAGTCAGCTAAAATGCATCTTAAGGACAATTCCAGCCATACTCACTACAGTGTGAAGAAACATTTTAGTAATGTTGAAGGATAAGAAAATAAGATTGCTATGAACACCTGGCTGCCACGTACCTGTCTTGGTTGCTGAAAAAAAACCCAAAAAAACATTTTAATCATTTGTGGATTCTGTCCCCACGATACAGGGGATATTGAAACATTAATACACATACTATTTTATGGCTATTTTTATCAATGGGATAGAACAAAAATGATCTACCTATGTGACTTAAATAATGTAGTAAGTTGCGATTGATTCTGAGTATCTGCAGATGGACACAATACCAAAATCACTCAGAAGGTTGCAGTGTTTTAAATACAGTGGTGCCTCGCTTAATGATTACGACCATAATCCATCCCAGAAGATGGGCATAATTCAAAATGGTTGTAAGTCGAAGCACCATTTCCCATAGGAATGCATGGGAACGGGATTAATCCATTCCAGCATTTAAAAAAAAAACCAAAATAACCCACAAAAAAAACCACAACACTGCAAGCCCCATCGGAACGTGATGGAGCTGAAAAAAATAAATCACCAAACAAACAAAACCAGTCCCATCAGAACGTGATGGGACTGCAAAATGTAAAAAAACACACAAAAAAACAAAACAACACAGCACAGAAACATACGTCCCCCAGCCCAAACTCACCCTGCAAAACCCTGTAAATGTACTCACCCAGGAGCAGTAAGCAGCACCAGGCAGTCCGAAGCCTCCTCTGACGCTCACACTCTAACCGTTGGGGAGAAAGAGCAACTTCGTAGCTCTTTCCCCCCAACGAATTCCCCACCTTTTCCCCTGCTCTTTTCTGGTTGCAACTCAAAGGTCCGGCCGCAAGTTGACGCAAAATTTTGCAGGCGGATCTGGTCGCAACTCGAAACAGTCATATGTTGGGACATTCGTAAGTCAAGGCACCACTGTAGTGGTTTGTGAAAATCAAGCTATGACCAGATATTACTCTGGTTTTATTGTTCCCAGGATTAGTTATCATCATGTAGTTCCTTCTATAGCTTCTTCTTTGTAAGTGGTCTGTGGGCTAAGCTCAATAAATTTAGCACATTATGGTCATGGTCACATGAAACACAAATGAAAGTGTTAACATATAAACTGTTCTAATTCATAGCTATACTAAATTATTTACTGTTTATTTATTTTCATTTAAACATCATTCTTTCCTCCAAAGACACACAGAGCAGCATACAACACAAAACAATACATTTAATCCACACACAACAATAAAATACTTCACAAAAATGACAAAATACCATAAAATCTGGAAACAAACTAGACAATTTTATCTTACATGCATTACTGTATAAAAATGCTTGCCACGTGGCACAGCAGTGCCTAGCATCAAAAGGTCTGCCAAAAGGACTCTGCCTTGTATCACCTCCTGAATCCCTGATAGGATATCACAGAGACTGAGGAAGAGAACTCCAGAGCATGGAGGTAGCAACAAGAAATACCTCTTTCAAACACATGCAAGCTGGACTGATTTGATGGTTGACACTTTTAGAAGAGCAGTTCTGTATGAATTATAATTCCCAAATTACTGACAAGAACATATAAAGATAAAGCACTCTAGTGGAAATAAGAAACTACCGTTACTTTTAAGACTGTCCTTGAAATATTTGATGCAGTATATATTTTGTGATGTTTGCCCTTAAGGTATTCATGAATTCAAACGATTATCTGTGAACTACATAGTGCTAGAATTAGAAAGTGTAATGGCATGAACTGCATGACTCAAAGAAGGCCATCAGCATTCATATACCTGGAATAGCCAACAAAAGAGAACAGTAAGAAATATCCTCGTGTTTGTTTCATTCAAGTAGCTTGCTTTTCAAAACTCATAGTGGTGCTTACAGATATCAGAAGAAAAGAACTGACCATTTTCTGTCACTTAGCATTATCAATATAGCTGTAACTCAAATTCTCATTCAGTAATCCAGAATCTTAAGGATACTGATATAGAACCAACGCCTCTGCAGGCCAACCCAAAAGGAACCACAACAACAACAACAACAACAACAACAACAACAACAACAACAACAACAAAATCACCCAGTAAATTAGTTGGCATAGCGTTTCTTAGAAGTGGGAGAGAGGTTTGTATGATAGGATGACAGAGGACTGTGTTACAATAGATCTTCAAAAACCAGTAACATTTAACACATCTCAAAGATATTTAATAAGTGTGAAAAAATTGTGTACGATGCAGGTACCAAATGGAGGAAGTCCCATTTATCACTGTGATTGCCAGGAAGAATTGGCCAGAATGCATTTCAAGACTGGTCTTTGGCTATCCTATTCATCTGATATGCAGATTAGTTCAAAGCAGGGTTTGATATGTTAGACTTTGGTGGGAAAGACCTTCCTGTCTGAGGGTATGATAATGGGTACTGAGGGATGAAACCCCATTATGGAACCAATCAATTAGCCTAGGGAAACTTGAAAGGGATTAGCAGCAATGACAGGTGATTAAGGAATCTGTAACATCAGCCATCCTTCTGTATAAAGTAAATCCGAGAGATTTGCGGAAGAGAGAGAGAACTCATGTAAGGACAAACTCTGGAACGGGTGTGGAGACACAATTCAGGTAACAACATGGGTTAGGAATAAGTAAGAGAGTTAGGTTAGCTAGAAATTTCAGATTTTCCTATGTGTGCACCTTCTTTGAGATGATCCAAGAGTGGCTTTGTAACTTTCTGTAATCTTATTCTATTTTATCAAAGATCTTTTAAGTAAATTCCACCTTTTTTGTAATCATTTTATCCTGTTTTTGCTTAATTCTTTTCTTTTTAATAAAATGCACAAAATTCTATCAAGGTATTATTTGGATTTTGAGTGCAGAGGAAATCTGGGTACTAACTTCTACCTTTGCCTTGCTATGCTACTAGGATGCTGAGACAAAACAATGAATGTGTGGTGGCGGCAGCAGCAGCTATTCTGTGTGTATTGAGCACTGATGGATAATGCTTCCTGAAAGGCACAACCACATAAAAGAGAGTTGTGTGCCAGGTAGTAGAGAGAAGCAGTCTAGACAGAGCTTGATCGGTTTTCTTGCTTCTAGCATCTTCCTTGGTTTCCCCACCTCAAAGTGTAAAAGGGCAGAGGAGGAGAGAGACTATTTGAGGAGTGGACCCTGATGGTTGGGCCTACCATGAGGACACCAGTAAAAAGTGGCATCTTTGTAAAACAGCAAGATAACATCAGTAAGAACATTTTTTAAAAAAAGCAATACACATATAGAAACATAATTAAGACAATAAAACTTAAATTGAAAATATCAGAACTTTAAAACTATCATGTATTAATTAAGGTTTATGCAAACAAGCTATTCTCTTCACAGATCTACATGAAAAAATCTCCACAGATCTACATTCAAAATAAACAGATATAAGAATCTCATGTATCAGAAAACAAATTTTATTAGATAGAAAAATTTCACGTGCAGCTCACATAGGACTTTGGTGATCAGAGAAGTGACTGAGGAATGCCCAATTTTGCTTTGATTTTTTTCATTAACCCCGGTGAAGTGTATCTCATTACTCAAAATTAGGAGCAGCAGTGAATTCAGGAGCACCTAACACTATAAATATCTGTAGCTTGATAACAGTACATATATTTATTGAGATGAGTACACTCAGTACAGGTCACCCCTGTTTACCTTTGATTCTAATTTAATCCCTACAGTGCTTATTCCTTTGTAATATTTAGACTCCCCTAAATAGCTTGATTTTTTTCTATTTCTTCATAAAATGTATGTTTCCCCAAAAATAAGACCTAACCGGAAAATAAGCCCTAGTATGATTTTTCAGGACACTCGTAATATAAACCCTACCCCCAAAATAAGCCCCAGTTAAGTGAAACCCCACCCTCCACCACTGTGCAGCAAACAGAAGATATGACTGTATTTAAATAACTGTAGATTGCTGTACATGAAAAAAAAACATTCCCTGAAAATATGCCCTAATGTATTTTTGGAGCAAAAATTAATATAAGACCCTGTCTTATTTTCAGGGAAACAAGGTATGTCAAAGATTCAGTGCTAGGTGAATGTCAATGATCACTGAGGTGGTGGAAGGTGGACATCTGTGGTAGAGGTGTGATAGCCCCTTGAGGAAACGTTTCAGAGTAGGGTGTCTGAAAAACTTAGTTGCCTGAGAGGTTGGTGGTTGATAAGCCACAATTGCAGAAAGGTAGACCTTGGGGGATGAGAGGGAAAGACCTTTACAGTGGACCCTCGACTTACGGAATTAATCCGTATTGGAACAGTGGCTGCAGGTCGAAAAGTCTGTAGGCCAAGTCTCCATTGACCGACAATGCATTGAAAACCGATTAATCCCATAACCGGCTGTTTTTGTTCCATTTTTGTTTTTTTCTGGTCTGTAGGTCGATTCTCTGGCTGCAAGTCAAACCTAAATTTTGCGGCCAGAGAAGTCTGTAACTCAAAAAGTCTGTAAGTCGAGCCATCTGTAAGTCAAGGGTCCACTGTAGTTTTTAACTGCAATAAAAAAAACGTAAGACAGTGGTAAAAGAGGAGTTGGTTGAGGAAAAAGATGACGCTGCACTAAAAGCTTGAATTTTTTTTCCTGTTTATACATATAGGCCTTCCTGGTTGAGTTTCTTTGCACGATGAATGACATTCATCAGTGAGGCCGAATCCTCCACGCTTTGAGATAAAGAGTAGGGGGATCTGGGTGCAGAATGCAATTTTTGTTCTGTATGAGCAGGTGAGGTAGACGGGGCAGATAATAAATGTCGCACAATAGCTGGTGGAGAATTGGGAACCATGGCTGTCGCAGCCACCATGGAGCTATCAGGGTAGTATTGGGCCTGTCCTGCTGAAACCGGACTACAACTTCGTGGAGGAGTGGGAACAGTGGAAACAGGTAAATGAGTGACTTGGGCCAATGGCTGATGAATGCATCTCCGCAGGAGTTCTTGCCTACTTGTGCATGGGAGCAGTCCCACTTGTATTTCCAGTTTACCCAGGAGGCAAAGAGGTCGATGGTGGGTGTGCCCCATTGTATGCATGGGGAGAAAAAAACAGATTGATCTAGCTCCCATTTGTGGGCTTGTGGTTTTTTTTTTTCAACTGAGCAAATCTGCCAGATTGTTGTCTTGACCAGCTATATGTATTGCTGTTAGACAAACGTGATGACAGAAGCACCATTCCCACAGGTTGACAGCAAGGTATAAAAGACTTGGAGAGTGAGTGTCCCCTTGTTTGAGGTGGTGGTGTCTGTGGCTATTTGAACTATTATGCCCATGAGATGGTTTTTGAAAGCTCTGCAAGCTTTTATTAGTGTTAAGAGTTCTAGCTCGTTGACATGGAGTTTCTCTCTTTGTGACAACCAGGCATGCATTTGCAGAGATCTGCAATGGCCACCCCAGCCTGTAAGGCTGGCATCTGTAGTAACCTGGATTTGTGGGCAGGGTTGTTGAAAGGGCCGTCCCATCATCAGGTTCTGAGCAGAGTGCCATCATACAAGCTGGGAGGTGAGTTCTGGAGTGACTTGCAGCAACATATGTGGTGAGTCTGTCAATAGGTTGAACAAAGTTAGGAACCGTGCCTGGAGTTATCTTATTCTGAGGCAAACATGCTGAACCACAGCAGTCATGGACACCACAGTGCCTAAAACACATTGGATTGTTAAAGCAGATACGAGCGCATATTACGGTGGAACAAACAGACGCTGGTGACACTGAGTGGGATGAGCACTCACGGTCCTCCTAATGGAGAGGAAAGTTACACAAGAGAGTAACTTGCTTGTGCTTCAACGTGCCCTGAGCCGATCAGCTTGGTTGGGGCTCTTAGGTGCTGGCAGATAAGAGGTGCCAGGTAGTCCTGGGCGATCATGGTATAAGATTGCTTCGACACCGAAGGCTCCCTAGCAGAGACATCCTGCAGCAGCAGTGCCGCCGGACCAGGAAGAGCGACTGGCCGATAGTGTTTGGCAGGCTTCTCCATTAGGTACTGACTGGGGCAAGCGGCATCCCGATGATAATGCTGAGTGTGATCTCTTTCCCCACAAAAGGCAAGCGGACGCTTGTTGATGTGCCGGAGGCCGAGGTGGTAGGCCTACAGGGGCAGAGTAAGGCACAGTTTTTGGTTGAGTTTGATGAGGCAATTTGTGAATGTTTTGGATGTTTGATGAGGCAATTTGTGAAGACTCACTTGGAGAGCCCAAAGATTGTCGCGGGCTATCAGTGGAAGCCATGAGTCGATCAACATTCAGGAGACTGCGAAGGTGAGGTTGATGAGGTGGAAGTGCCTCCTCATCTGAAAGAGAACGGACGTAGATGAGGTTTCTAGACTCTGGTGGTTGTGGAGTTGGGGAAATGGTTTTGGAAGGCTTCGATTTCAAAGACTTAGCCTTCTTCGGAGGTGATGGTTCCGGTGCCGAGGAGCATCCATGGACAGTTTTCTCTTAGAGGCTGTTTTTGATGTTGAGAGTTTTGATGTTGAATATTTGGCTTTGTGCACTCGTGTGACCATCGATATCGAGGGCAGAGTAGGTTATGAATTGGAATGAGATGGAGTAGCTGACGGGCGCTGTTTTGTTGCTTTGGAAACAGCTTCATCCATGGCTTTAGAGCCGAAGTTTGAGTCTAGCGAGGTTATTGAGGAGAACTCTGAGTTTGAAGTTTTTGCAGTGAGGGGACGAAGAAGTTTGATGGCCTCACCGAGGAAAAAAAGGCATTTAGGGAGGCCATCAGAGAGCGGGATCTTGTTATCGCAGGCTACGCAGCTTTTAAAAGGGGCTGAAAAGGCCATAAATCGAGAATCGGTTTTGGAAAGAAAACAATTAAAAGGTCTGGGGCGGGGAACTCTTCTGCCCTAAGGCCAGAGCATATCTTGTTTTGAAAATAATAAGGATAAGAAATAAAGTTCAGTAGTAACTTTCCTACTTTCGTTTTCAATTTCTCACAGAAGCAACAATTGAGGCTCTCAATGCGGCGGTTGAAAGAAACTGGAGAGCCAAGGTACATATACCAGGAGGGAAGGGTCTATGCTAATACATTTTCCTTTGTTACCACAGAAGCTCTAGAATATTCCAGTGAGGCTCTGTGCATGCGCGGATTACCCATAGTGTGAGTCACAGTGGACAAGAAGAACCATGTTTGGGGTACTGTCATGTGATCAGACATCTGATACTTGGAATACTTGGATCCATGTTACTTGTTGGAGCATCTTTCCTTAATGTTATCTGCCTTACCCACAAGATTATTCCTGTCGAGGTTCCTCTGAGGGAGGAGAGAGCCCAGAGGTCTTCTACAAGAGGCAAAGCCTTCTTTACAGTGGCTCCAACTTTGTGAAACCAGCTTCCAGAGTAGTTCTGCCTAGTCCCCTCTCTGCTGACATTTAGGACGTAACTAAAGACCTGACTGTACAGAGGGTTTCCACACCAATGTGGCTGATCACCTATTATTTTTTATTCCTGTCTGCTTTGGTTCCCATATGATTGTTTTGTACTATTGTGTTTTGTTTTTTTTTTGTAAATAGTTATTTGCAATTGCTTCTAGTGCTTTTATTTTTATTTATCCTCTGTTTTATATTTGTTGCAACTGCCCAGGGTAGTGCTTTGGCACTAATGGGAGTGGGATACAAATTGAATGAATGAAAACAAACACATTGTGCAATATACTCTGATGAAATAGAACCACATTTCACTGTCAAAACTGATCAAAACAAAGTATATTCGGAACATAAATCCCATGTTAAAAGAGACCTCATTCACACTGATGATGATGGAATACACTCTGTCTTAAGCAACATATAGTGTTCCACAAGCTTTGTAAAACATGAACTTCAGAGAGCAATGAAACTGAGCACCAGCTAGGTGACACATAGTAACTGGACTTAAACTCTATGATTATTTAAGGAGTGCTCTACTGAACTGAAAAAGCCTTTCCAGAGTTTAACTTGAAAGTTAAAAGGTCCATATTTTTGTTTACTACTGGGACGGACAGGTCAGTAACCACTCCTGTCCATCACAATAGAACCTTGATTTAACACCCAATGGGTGAACAGAAAAGGTGGGACTAAGGAAATATAAGAAGAATAGATGACAGTTAAAGAGCAGTTAGAGAGGATTTCAGTTAAAGAAGAGTTAGAGTCTGTGTTAGAGTTTCAGTTAGGGATGAGTTAGGGACTTCAGTTAGAGAGAAGCAGTTTAAGCCAGTGGTTCTTAACGTGGGCGATAATGCCCCCCAGGGGGCGATTTCATTTTTCAGGGGGGCGGTAGAACGAAAAGGGGCGGCGTGGGGGCACTGGAGCAGAAGGGGGCGGTAGGGGGGTGCTGGAGGAAGCCAAACCTGTGAAGATGGCTGCAGCCTTTTTACAGTGTGCATGAATATATATTTTCCTCCAATTTTAATTTAGTTTCAGACTTTTTGTCTTGAAATTTTTAGTTCCTGCATTGTGGTTTGTTTTTATGCCCTTTTTATATTTCTTTTTGAGTCTTAAAATTCGCTTGCAACTAAATTGTTAAATGTTACTTTTTTGGGGCATTTCATTTTCTTGGAATTGAATTTTGTTTTCAGGGGTCATTGGATTTAAGTGTCTTAAATAAATAAATAAATAAATAAATAAATAAATAAATAAATAAATAAATAAATAAGATGGGGGGCGATGATAACTTCCTCAATGGCTCAAGGGGGCGTTTCTTTCAAAAAGGTTAAGAACCACTGGTTTAAGCAATTATGACCAGCCTGGTGTTAGAGAAGAATAGAGAGATAGAGAATAAGATAGAATCATGTTAATCCAAATATTTATTCATTTCATATCTAAGCAAATATAAATGTTATAAAAGCACAGTTGATTACATGCATAAAATAAGACCATCCATGATTCACTTTACATGATTTACTGATAAACATGTAAATATTGTTTTATTGAATAACACTGATTGGAGAGTCATATTTAATAGAGTGGGGAATATATCCTCTGGTGGCAGTGGAAAAGGGTTGAAAGGGTTGAGAAATAAATGTCATACCCGAAAGTGAACCTGGGTTGTGTGGAAGAACAAACAGGGGAACTGGGTGTGTGTGACAACTACATATATGGAAGGGAGAAGATTGTGAAACTATATAGAAAACTTGACAGGATAAAGTGGAATGGCATTGTGAAATAAAGCAAGTACATTTCCCCCACCCACCCAAGACCACAGTAAACACGTTTGAAACATTTAAGAGCCCATACTTCTCTGATGCTGCAACATACCAACCAAATGCCCACCCATGTGTACTGATTATTACATGTGCCGTTCACTGCAACATACCTTGTCCTTCAAAGCCTTTATTTTCCCAAAGGCTTTCATGGCTGGGATCTAATGGTTGTTGTGGGTTTTTCAGGTTCTGTTCAGGGAGCCATTGAAATCCACAAGCACCAGCAGAACCTCAACAAAAAAGAGGAAAGTTTGAAACTCAACAAAACATGGCTCCCACCTCTCAAAAATACAGCGTGCAAAAGATCAACGAACTCTACCCAGCCACAAGGACTGGGGATCACTACACACAAAAGACCAGCTAATGACACCAATCAACCACAGTGACAGATAATCTCTCCTTCTTATCACAACAATACATCCACAACAAGACACACTAATCACCCATCTACAGAAAAAGACAAAAGCCCATCTCACAGCCATAAATACTCCACTCCCAAGCCAACTACACCAGAGCACAAAGTGCTATCCTCTGAAGATGCCGGCCACAGAGACTGGCGAAATGTTAGGAAGAACAACCTTCAGAACATGGTCAAAGTGCCCAAAAAACCCACAACAACCTTTATTTTCCCCCCAATAATTCTGAACCCATTTTCACCTTCACATTTGTCCCACAAGCCAAGCACCTTATATTAAATTAAAATCTTTTAAACTTGGCCACTGATGTAGCTCAGAGCTTCAACCATGCCATCTCCTTCCATGTCAGCAATATTGGGCACACTTGTTATGTGCCATCAAGTCACTTTCAACTATGAATGAGCAATCTCCAAAATGTTCTTCCTCAGCCACCCTGTTCAGCTCTTGTAGACTCAAACCTGTGGTTTCTTTTAGGGATTCATTTCATCTCATATCTGGTTCTCCTCTTTTCCTGCTGCCTTCCACCTTTCCCAACATTGTCTTTTCCAAAGACTCCTACCTTCTAATGTCCAAAGTAGGACAGCCCCAGTTTCAACATTTTTGCTTCCAAATATAGTTCAGGCTTGATTTGTTCTAGGACCCACATATCTGTCTTTCTGGCAGTCCAGGAGATCTGCAAAGCTCTCCTTCAGCACCACATTTCAAACAAATCATTTTTTCCTTTCTGCTTTCTCAATTGTCTAGCTTTCACACCAATAAATGGTGATCAGAAATACAAGAGTACGGATAATGGTTTCAGAGCCAGATAGCTAAACTATTGAGCTATTACTTTTGGTGAGGTGCTTGGCCCTCCTGTCTGCTGTATTAGAAAGAAAGTATAAAAATACTCCTTATGCTGAAAGGTTATGTTCCTGCCACCTGAGGAAGATCGATACCATACAACGCCCATTGTATGCAGTAGTGCACAAAGAGACTATTACACCCTTAATAGAAAGAACCCCAGGACATTCAGAGGGAAATAGGCTTGAGTTCCTTCTCTCGGATGTTGATATGCAGATCACCTGTCAAATTGCAAAATTCTGTGTAGCAATACTTCGACTGCGGAAGTCAAATTCCAACTAGATAGTAGCTCTCAGCTGTATGTATGCCAACATGTTCTAATGGAATATTGAAAGTTAGAAATTATCAGGTTTTATAAGGTTTTATACATATGTCACTGGTCTAAGGACCGTAAATAAATTATTTGATTTATGTGAAACTACTGTACTGAGCTATTCAGCCAGCACTTACTTCTGGGACCATTCATTTCTTGAACTAAAGCAGGATATTTATGTTCTGGCTACTCCTGAAGTATCTCTGGATAAGTTACAACCACTATATGGGCAAGTAATAATTTATCAAAATTGCAGTGGACCCTTGACTTACAGACGGCTTGACTTACAGACTTTTTGAGTTACAGACTTCTCTGGCCGCAAAATTTAGGTTTGACTTTCAGACTGAGATTTGACTTACAGACCAGAAAAAAACCAAAATGGAACAAAAACGGCCTGTTACGGGATTAATCAGTTTTCAATGAAAAGGGCAAATAAATGCATTTTCAATATTTAAAATGCCATCAGACATTTATAAAACAAAAAATAAGTTTAATAAAGAAAGTAGTTGAACCTGAAATTATAAAATAGACACATTAAAGAAATATATGAAGATAATGATGGATAGTATAGTCACATGATCTACCTATTGTCTCCTTCAAGTTAATAGATAACCTCCTCAATTCATCCTTTCTATTAAAAAAAAACCCTCCTCTTCAACCTAGCCAAGATATGTAGCAACTAGTTCTATTTTACATCAAGCACAGTAATAAAACTAAACAATACTGAAACTAAATAATGCTATATTCAACAATGGCTTAAATCGTTTTCAAGCAGCTGATCTGTGTAACACTGAGTAAGACTTCAGCTGCAGCATTTTTCTAGAAATAAGATATTCCCCAGAAGGTTCTGAGCCTCCTGGGGAAATAGTATATTTGCAAATATATATTTTAATATTTACTAAAGATATGTAGTGACTATTGCTTCCTCTTAAAGGATAGATATTGTATCTTTTAATTCAGTTGCAATAGTAAACTTTATTTTGAAAATCTTCTACCTGTAAAATGGAATACGACTCATAGAAAAATCTTTTAGTCCTTCTAACTGCTATCCTTGATGGGCTAGAATTATTTCTTAATATTTATAGATACTATTAAAAGATAACATGCTAAAAAGTGTGTTTTCCTTTTACCTTCTCTTGCTCAATTAAGAATTTTTATGAAAATTCGTATCATATTCATACTAAAATTCATGCAATGAAACCATTTTGAATTTAGAAACTGAATGCACATACAACATAGAAGTTGTCTCAGTGCAGTATTTGAAAAGTTTGTTCAAATCACATAATTTACCTAATCCATGAAATGGTTATCCTTTCCCAGATATATCCTCCAAGATATTCCATCTAGCATCATGGCAGATCAGAAGGTGGAAAGGGTGCCACCACAGTTCCTATGAAATACACATACACATATAGAGGGAAATTCAAACTGAAATGCATGATGGGTAATTAAGGACCTATTTTGACAATTCTAAGTGGTCAAGTTTTTAAAGTATGACACTGAAACCTTAACCTATCTATATAGGAGTGATAAATGAGGCATTTTGTGTCATTACAGTCCCATAAATCACTTTCTTTAACTGCTGATGGCTTTTATCAGATATAACCTTTTCAAGCTTCTGGTAGAGTGCTAACATTTTCAACTCTGACATATGTGCAGTTTACAAATTCTGCAGCTGATTAACTCTGGACAGAAACTCACTGCCATCACTATCGCTATTCAAGTGCAGTTAGAGCTTCAGGTCTTTAAAACTCACAGACATGCTCACTATACAGCCAAAGGAAAACAAAACAAGAAGACTGTCATCCCTGTAGGAGGATGCTGTGGAAATGAACACATGGGGTTCTTTTTGAATCCGCTCTATTTGTCATAGATTCATCTCTAATCTATGATTGTAAACTTTATTTAGTAAAACTGTTACAATACTAAGATATTCAAACTCTGGGGCCTGTATTCAAATTTAACTTTACATAGTTTCAACTATCAACATCCACACTTTATTTTAAAAAGAGATGCTAAATGTAAACTGAAAGCTAGAAGATTGCTTCTAAGCCGAAACATTTAAAGACTAAATCTGTTGATAGAAAATACTTTCAGATGTCCAATTAAATTTTGCTTTGTTATTATATACATTCTAAAAAACAATCTTGGAAACAAATGATATCGCAATAACAATAGCAAAAGAAAAAAGGTTAAATATTTTCTGTTAACAAAGCAGCATAGGAACAAATATAAAAGGTAATCATTTCCAAAACCTGATGTGGTACAGAACAGGTCATACTGCAGTTGGTATAATGTTGAGCTAACATAGGAAAATTAAGTATGAGAAATGGCAGTCGTCAGAACAATAAATTGTTTGTTTTAGATACTGCATTTCAAGTTTAAATACCATGCATCTGGAAAAACTGCAAATGGGTATGCAGTTATGCACACTCAAATCAAAATGTTCAATGAAATATATCTAGAAAATGTAACCCATAAAGACACTGAGGCAATACTCAAGTTTAAGGAAATACTGTCCTTAGTAATATTAATCAAGCTGAATAAATCTTGATGTTTGTTGTGTGACCACTGGAAGCCTAGTACTTCAGACAGTATTAGTTTTGATAAGAACTAACTACACATCAGACCTAAATAATGAAACATGAAGAGACAAGCTCAGACCACATGAATAGGAATGTACACAGAGATCCTCCTGCAGCAGATTGCTTCTTTTAGATAAATGACAAACCTCAGAAAAATAGTGGGTGACAACATTTTCCAGCATTGCAACTAGCACAGCCTTAATGGCATCCTCTAAGCCTACATACTATCACAACATTACTTTTACTTCACAAATAATATCACATATCAGAAAAGCTGCACATCTACAATTCAGATATAAATCAGAAAAACCTAGGAATATTCATGACAAAGGAAAATTTATTATTTAAAACAAAAGAATAGGATTCCTTGTTTTTCTTTCTTTCAAACATCAGTGATGGATGTTATGTGAACTAAAAACAATTGAGAGGGAACAGAGATGTTTCACCAACACCCCCCCCCCCAAAAGAATAAAATTTTCTGTGTTCCAAACTCACTCTGTAGACATCTGGATACCAAACTATTCATAATTAACACACAGAAAGCCATTAGAAGACTACGCCAATGAATTAAAATGGGAAACTGCAAGATCTCCCCTTTCTTTCCTCTCCCTAGTGTTTGCCCCATCTTGTTGTAAGTTTTCCCCTTATGTAAAATTGTTTTTATATATATTGTTGTACTCTTTGTTGTAAGCCGACTAGAGTGGTCTTAATTTACTAGATAGGCGGGATATTAAATAAATAAATAAATAAATAAATAAATAAATAAATAAATAAATAAATAAATAAATAAATAAATAAATCTTCACATTTTAAAAGAAATATTTCAGATTAACTGTATTGTTTTGTATTCATTCACCCAGTGTGGCTTGGGAAAGTGTTATGATATGGGTAAGATACAGGATGCTCACATCTAGCATTTACCAAGTTATGAAACATACTGGATGATCTTGGGCTAGTTTCTTCTTTGCTACCTTACAAGGTTGTTTTGAGTATGAAGTGAGGAGGATGAAAGCCATCTACACTGCCTTCTGTTCAGTGGTGGAAAGGTAAGATTAACTAACTAAACAAACTAATATTGTCTCCAATTTTATGGTGTGCATATAATATACATATATACAACACACTGAAGCTGTTTGGAAAGGTAAAGTTATAATACAAAAATACACATTGGTTAAAATTCATATAAGCAGTTTTAATAGCATGCATAAATGAACAAAAAAGGAACAAATGTCCTAAACCAGTAAATGTTAAGGTAAATAAAATTTTGAACATATGCTGAAATTGCAAAAGAGCCAGGGTATGTTTTATTTATTGGGGTAAGAATAGTCCAGACAGTGGGTTCCAACATGGAAAAGACCTCATTATTGCAAGGTAGGCAACTACAGGATGTAGCATATCAAGAAAGGACCTTGACAATAACAGTAATGGCTGAGCCATCTCTCAGAGGTGTTCTCTCAGCTATCCTTTCCTCAGATTACATGATATATTGATGATACTGTCTTCCTATGATTGTACTAAAACTCTTCTTACAAATGGGAACAAGAAAGTGCCTGGTGGCAGGTGGCTTTAAAGAGCTCAATAAAAAGGAACTGATTCAACATTAAAATGGTGCCACCAATAGCAGAGATGTTTCTGTAAGATATCCAGTGGTACTAACTGGATATCTGAGAGATTGGGAAAGAGTCACCGGGTTGCACATCTTTGTTCCTTCTCCCAGGAAATGTGACTTTTCTGAGTGAGCAGACCTTATTCAGTCCGAAAACTAAGTTCTAACACAAATATGGAAGGTATAGTAAACTGGTATCCTCCAAGAGTGCTTGAAGCCAAGCCATCACCACTATTTTGAGTTTCTTTCCCCAAAGAAAAGGAAGACTGAATAATATTTATTCAATACATCTGAATACAAACTAGTCTTCTTCAGCATTCATCACATGACTACTTCTTACAGGTAGTAGCACCTTCATCCACCACATTCTGGATCCAACCTAGCCAGCCTTCCTCTCTTAGTTGGTTTTAATCAACCCTAGTGGACAGGGAATGAGAGATTAGGTGGTTGGTTCCACAGCTATTAACATGTTGTCCAAACTCTCAGGATGTAACAGCTCTCACTAATTCCACCAAATGGGGAAATGACAGTACACTGATCAACTCAGTTTGGTCTGTGTGGAATCTGAGTGGAGATGAACATGAAAATTTTTATCCTCAAAGTAATAAAAAAATTATTATGTTGACCTACCAAATATTTAGGCACCAAAGAAACTGTAAGAGAGGCTAACAATCCTAGAATAGTTTAACTGGCATTTCATATGCCTTAGAAGTTAATTTCTTAAGGTGACATTTCAATTTTATTAAACTGAAATGTGAGTCACACACCATAATAATAAGTCATTGTACATATGAGCCTAAGATCTGTTATATATTGCTTCCTACTTCTCGCACTAGCAAATGGCTCCATCTGTATATAAAAGAAGCAATGGGGCTGCTGCTCCTGCTGTTATGATGATTGAGGAAAATCCCCACTGGGGCTCAGGAGAATCACACAACAGAATCTTGGGCACAGGTTGTCCTTTATATATTCTCAATATATATTCCATGTACCACATGAAGGTTTCATTTGCCAAATTACTATCCTGTGCCACCATATTTTATTTACACTTGCCAAATTCCCGAGGTAGGTGGATTTTAGATATGAATAAGCGACAGTACAGGCCAGTGCTTAAAAAAACAAGATCAGCAGTTCAAATAAATGATTTGTTGCCAAAATGGAAAATCAATTGTAAATGGCAAAAATGTGATTGATAGTAGCTCTGTTTAGGAATTGTTGATATAGATTCCTTCAAAAGAGTAAGGAAAGGAAACAGGGTAGCCTTGTTCCCCTCCAGAAGACCTCTCATTCTGGGAAATGACCTTGACAAGCAGAACCTCTGCTATACATTAGGGTCTTCTATGTCAGTGGTCCCCAACCTTGGGCCTCCAGATGTTCTTGGACTTCAACTCCCAGAAATCCTGGCCAGCAGAGCTGGTGGTGAAGGCTTGTGGGAGTTGTAGTCCAAGAACCTCTGGAGGCCCAAGGTTGAGGACCACTGTTCTATGTGATCTAGAACCTTGGGGAGAAAATCTGCATTTCTGATTGTGTGGAGAAACTGCATGCATAGAGAGTGTTCAACAAACAACTGCTAATAAAGAAAAAGATGGTGGAGCAGGGTTACTGCACTCCCTTGTCTCACTCATATAAATTAACTTTATTCTCAATTTGAAATCTGCCTTTAAAAAACAGGAAGTTCCTCAGTGAAAAATAAAAAAATTCCTCTACTGTTATGAACTATATGGCAAATAATATGTATGCATGCCATAAAATAATATTTATATATTTCAAGTCAATTCTAGCTTATGGCAACCCTTTCCAATGTTTCCTAGGGAAAAGGACTCAGAAGTGGTTTACTATTCCTTTCTTTTAGAGGCACCCTGGGACTGTGTAGCTTGCCCAAGGCCACACAGGCTGGCTCTTCTCCTGGATGGCACAGTGAGAAATTGACCTGCCAACCTCAGCTCTGCAGCCAGATACTTAATTCACTGAGCTATTCAGCCAGTTGCATGTTATATAACCCAATGTTATTAACAGAGTTTGTAAAAGTGCTGGCTGGTGGATTCTGGGAACTGTTGCTCCCTAAAGTAGCATTTCCAGGCTTTGATAATATAGCAGGAAAAAAAAAGAATTAATCTGGCTTCAGTAGACGTTAACAGTGCCAAAACCGAATGGTGTACATGTCAAGTTGGTGATTTTAAATTTGATTGATATATATTTAAATAATGTTTCAAAACATGAAGTTATGTCTTTCTTTCTCTATCACACATATACATGGAGTGACCTTTACCTCTATTGCAAAAGTACATGTATTGTAAAGCCCTACAGGGATTGATCAGCTGAGATGATTGATGAAAGCTCCTTTCTAAGAAAGGTAGGTAGTAGCTAGGGCATGAGCCTTCCCAGTCATGGCTTGTCTAGTGTCTGACTTGCTACCTTTGGAGAACCAAAGACCTTTGTGTTCTCCTGGCTTTTAAAATACTGAGTTTTATTTCAATTTGCCGCTTTAATCACTGGCCTAATTGTGTGACATTTATACTGATCTGACAACTTATTTGTCTTTTGTAAAATGTTCTGGGAGCCACAAGGCTGAAACTATTAGCCAATGGCTGAAAACCTGATCACAGAGTAAACCAATTTATACCAAAGAGTACAGTAACAAAGACAGCAGCTTATTCTTAAGAAGACTGTTGCTTCACTCAGTTCATTACCAGCTATAATGGCTGGCAGTGGTTCTTGGGTTTCAGAGGGGTCTTCTGCATCTGGAGATACCAAGAACTAAACTTGTGATCCTGTACATACAAACCATGCTGCTCTTCCCTCTGTTCTAAACACAGCGACTAGAAAGTAAATGAAAGGCAGCAAGTGGGGAGAGAACATTTGTTCATTGACAAAATTTCTGTACTTGACCTACTGTGCTTTATATCTTACTTATAATGCAGTCCATTCATAGTAGCCAGAAAAGCAGTTCAACTGCATAAAATCATAAAATCAGCTAAAACCTCACAAAATCTGTTATCTTTCTGTGCCATCAAGCTGGAACTTGATTTATAGCAACTCTAATAGGACTTTCAAGGTAAGTGAGATATTTAAAAAGTGGTTTTACCAAAGTTACCCCTTCCCCAGTGAGTTTCTGTGGCTGAAAGTACCGCCTAGAGTGGTCTCGATCGACTAGATAGGCGGGATATTAAATAAATAAATAAATAAATAAATAAATAAATAAATAAATAAATAAATAAATAAATAAATAAATAAATAAATAAATAAATAAATAAATAAATAAATAAATACCCAGGTCTCCCAAGTCCTAGTCTGCCACTCTACTCCTAGATAGACAACATTAAGGTCGAACACTCAGTTTACTGCTAGCCAACTATTTGTAATGTTTTAAATGTTCTGAATGTTTTAGGCAAATATATTTTTTATGTTTTGATGGTACTGTTTACTTGTATTTTGTTATTTCTATTTTCTGTTCTGTTAAATTGTATTTTAAGCATCTTGTTTATATATGTTCTAAACCGACCAGAGTGGCCTTTGGCCAGATGGGCAGTATAAAAATGAAATAAATAAAATACTTAATTCTAGAATTATTTCTATGGATGTATGTTCATTGAATGAATGAACAAAGAATGTCATCCAGCTCCTTTCTTCTCTTCTATGGAAAAAAAAACTAGAAAAGAAGAAACAAATTCTAAACACACTGGGGTTGAATCCACGTTTATGCATGTACAACTGCATTGACAGAAGAAGACTTTCCTACTGCCTCTTTCTCATGGCTGCTCCTCGAGCCCCCTCAAAATGCTGTAAAGAGAGCTGGGATACCCTGCAAAATGGGATGGAGGTCCCTGAAAACCAGATGGATACACCTTCTGCTAGGAAAACACACATTCTGAATCCAGCCATCACGACATCCCTTCCTTTCTCAGGGAAAGCTCTTATGGCATTTCCTCCTGTTATTAGTGAAGGCTATAGAGAGACTCGCAAAAACAAACAAACAAAAACTATCAAGGAATTTTTTTGCCTGCTCCAAGGAGAAAAAAAAAAGATGCTTATTCATTTTGGGAGCATCTGATGGTTCTATAGTTCCAGACTCAAAAAAAGATTGGGATCACATTGCAGTGAGGGACACTGGCTAATATCAGCACATTATTACATTTAAGCAGAGAGAAGAAGTGGATGTAATCTTCAGAATGTTTTCTGCTGAATTTTGATTCCCCCCTCTTTAACTGAGAACAATAGCCATTACAGTGGGGTCTTGACTTGAGAACTTAATCCGTATTGGAAGGCGGTTCTCAAGTCAAAAAGTCTGTAAGTCAAGTCTCCCTTGACCTACAGTGCATTGAAAACCGATTAATCCCGTAACAGGCCGTTTTTGTTCCATTTTGGTTTTTTTCTGGTCTGTAAGTCAAATCTCAGGCTGCAAGTCAAACCTAAATTTTGCGGCCAGAGAAGTCTGTAACTCAAAAAGTCTAAGTCAAGCCGTCTGTAAGTCAAGGGTCCACTGTATAGCCTGGACATAAGCAGATGCAAATTTATAAACCTAATATAGTTTTTGCTTTAACAATTCCTTTATTTATCCATAATGGAAATATTGTTATGGTATGATTTGAAGTAACCCTGATTTCATTTTGATCCAAAATCCAAATGCTTCCTTATTTCCAACACATTTTAAACTGCAACAGTTTTTAAATTATAGATCAATTTGGTTTATTTCTGCTTGAATAATTTCTGAGCTTTTATTTTGAAATTTTATTGTTCTTATACAATATTGTTTCATTAACATTTAGCAATATTATCTGGACCAAAGGTAGTTTCTGAAATGTATAAACAATGACATGAAATGGATTGATCAAAAGACTCTATATAATCGTGTACTTCAGATGAAGCCAGGAAAAATGTATTGCTGCCACTAGGAAAACGTTCCCATAGGTTCTACCAAGAAATTTTAGCTGTTGACTTTGTTCAGTGCTCTGAAATTACAGTAACTTTTTCTTCTCAGCTCAGGGCCAAGTGGAGATTACCCCCTGTCTTTATTAGGAAGATCCCCCAAAATAATCAGAAGACAAAACTGGCAGTTGCAGGGAGCTTGCTTTTTTTCCTCCCCT
Source organism: Pogona vitticeps (assembly GCF_051106095.1). Taxonomy (NCBI): domain Eukaryota; kingdom Metazoa; phylum Chordata; class Lepidosauria; order Squamata; family Agamidae; genus Pogona; species Pogona vitticeps. Next base: position 307,478,980 of record NC_135783.1, read on the forward strand.
GCCAAAAATCACAAAGAACTTGCTGAAATTAATGGCTCCTCCTGCCATTTGTTCTGGAAATAAATGTTAGCTTCATCTATTGGCAGAAAACTAAAGTGTGTTTGTATGTCAAGGAATAAAAAGTTGGTTTATTTTGTATTATTACAAATAATGCAAAACATCACTGAACAGCAAAGAAAAAAGAAGCAAAAAACCTATGAGGGGGATTTCATCTAAAAGTGGTAATAAATCTTATAAATAAAATAAGTACTGGTAGCGAAAACTAACATCCAATGGACTATTTTTATTATTTACTTGTAAACAACTTCTCCATTAACCTTGTTGTAGACTGAAATTATCTATTGTAATATCTTCAGGTCAAGCAGAGTGTTCATGCATGTAGATATGACATCTTGTACTTAAATCATACATAATGTTAATAATATCCTAGAAAACTCAAAGTGCATATATATTTTCTCATTTATGTCTAATTTTCATGTAGCTATTTTCACTCTGAAATTCCACCATGTCTAAGGAGTTTATTTCATGATAAGTATACACAGGACAGTTCTTCCGAGGTCAGTAAAATGAGTACCCAGCTTGCTGGGGGGGGGGGGGGACAATATGTAGCCTGCATAATTAACTTGTAAACCGCCCAGAGAGTGCTTGAAGCGCTATGGGGTGGTATATAAGCAGCACGTTTTGCTTTTTTCTTTTGCTTTAATTTAGTCTCAGTTACTTTTGAAATGAGTTATTAGGCCCAAAAATCAGTGGAAAGGTTAAGAAATCAGCCATGAGACTCAGCATGGCACAATTTATGCGTAGGGGAGATTCCTTAACTCATGGCAATTTGTGTCTAAAAGTTACACCATTTGGGTAACTGTACAAAAGAATTTAGCCAATGAAACATTAAGTTGGTAATATTAATATTAAATGCTGTTAATTTAAATCTATTCAACAGCTGTTTTCCAAGTATGAGTAATTTAATATTGAGTTGTGAGGTGGAAGAAGCATGACTAGAATCTCCAGAGGTATTTTTTAAATTACTTGGCAATCCCAAGTAGTTACTTTGAAGACTGAGAAGTGTGTTTCATTAATTCTTTTTGTTCCATTTCCCCAACTTAATCCTGCCATTGCTATTATCTGCAGAGAGAAACAATGGACAAAGACTACATCTGCTTCACCTCTTGGATTAGCAGTAGTCTGAGTAGGAGGACGAAGGTTATGTGCAGAAAAGGTGAAATTACCATGTCTGAAGTCTTACTTCCCTTATCTTCAAAGTACCAAATATGGATGCAAAACAGGGGAAGAACCTCAGTCATTCAGAGACTATCCCAATCACAACTCGCCTATATCTAGGGTGGCCATTTGCAAAAGGGGACAGGGCTCGTCTCTTTTTTTTAATGTGTAGAGGAGGGAATTTTAGAAGATGTCATTCTGTATTATTTTTACATGCTCAGGAGCCCAGTTCTCTTTTGCCTATAACCACCATACCCATGTCAGATCTATCATCTCCATTAGTCAGGAACAGATTCCACAAAACATTTTATTTTATGCTTCATACACCAATTTAAATTGGAGGCTAACTACATCTGCATTTCCTTTTTACTTTCTTTGCACACATTCAAATACTTTTCAAAAGCATCTGACATTATACTGTTTTTTTTAACATAATCTCTGAAGGTTTAATTTTCTGTATTATAAAAATTTCTGCAACACCTAGTCCTTTTTTGAAAAATTTACTGGATGTCTAATATATTTAATATTCAATAGTATGTGAGAATAATTTTTATGCAACTCTGATAGTTAGAAAGATAGATAACTCAATTATTAGACCATCTATCAAAATATTCAGATGTGTAAGAGGCTACTAAAAAGATTGATGACTGAGAAAGTCCACTGATTCTCCAGCCATCATATTCATGCATTTGGCTAGACAACATTTTTCGCTGCCTTCACGTGCAAGCTTCATTACCCATCACTCCACTGAAAAGAGTTTATTATGAGGCTGCCATCTTGGGAAGACTATTATTTAGATGATAAATGTTGGGGGGTGGAGTGTGTCTAGACTTTTTTTAAAGATGAGGTTTGTGACAGATAAAACAAACAACATCCACATTTCTAATTAACTTAAATTTGGCAAATACAAATACAGGTCAGTAAAGCTATGATATGCTTGTAGAATATCTTCTATCTGAATTTTACTGTTAATTTGTAAAATGTAAATTAACTAATTAGTAGAAAAGCAACATCCCTGGTGACAATCCACTTCTGCTGGTTCTTTGCTTATTGACATTTATGAGCAAATGAAGTTCCCTATTCTAATTTGGGAAAATTATTATTAACGTAATAAATTGGAAAATTTTCAAATTAAAACTTTCATTTGAACTGTTTCATTTTCACTTGTACAGAAAAAAATATTACACAGTACAGACTAAATTATATATTTCAAATACTATTTTCTCTCAAATATTCTACATTAAAGGGAATTCATAGTTATTTGTACAAATGGTATTTTCAAAAATTGCAAAGAGCATAGTTATGTTTTTAAAGTGTGTAATTGCATGACACACATCACACACATCATATGGTTATATTGTACTCAATTACTTTTAAATTCTTTCTTCACACATAATAGCTTCACAAAATTAGATTAAGTGAAAGGATAAGTATAGCTAGTCTGAGCTTCAGAGAACAGAACAAACATCTCAAATAATAAAAACTATATACTTTGATATTGACCTATAATTGTTTTTACTATTCATATGTAGATAAAGACTCAACAATAAGATGTACATTCAAAATGTCAGATGTAAATGTCAATTAAAAATTACAAGGAGTTCTGAAAGGTAAGGTCTGTGGGGGTTGACATTCTTTGACATAGTGGAGTGTCTGTGACCAGGCCTTTGGCAAACATAGCAGGATCTATGCTGTCAGCTCTTATCGTATGCAAACCTAGATGCTTGTCTATTCTGAATGAGAAATACCAAGGAAATTGGGGCTGAAGCCTTGCGGTAATGTAGATGGAAGCTGAAAGCATTCTGTCTGTATTATGGGATAGCTTCTGAAGATGTGACAGTATTTCAAGGAAGCTATATACAGTATATAAGTCAACCACAAATTTTGCAAAAAGAAAGGAAAAGATAGTGAAGTAAAAAAAAAAGTCAAATGATAGCCTAAATCTGACATGCTACTAAAATGCAATTTTAAGACAAATGTTCAGAAACTGGTATTTATTGGACAATAAACTCTTAATTCCACTTTACAACGTTGTTTTCTTCCTGTTGTCTTACCTCCACAGTAGAATTTGTCCTTACAAGCATTATACAGTTCTCCTTTGCAAGATAGTAGGATAACAAACTTCATTTGATAACATTTAAAATTCACCAGATTTTATTCACCATGATTCTACCCTCCAGTTACAGTATGAATGAAAAATGGCAGTAATCATTCAGAGGCATATTCAAAAACAATCTTAACTACTGTTAGGCTGGGCATGGGAGATGAGAGAGGGAGCAAAAATGTAGAATTTGTGAAATTACATAAACAGTAGATAGCTTATCCAATCCTAAGTCTCTCTGTGTTGCAGTAAGGTCAAAACCTTTCAGTAGTGTACCAGTGTGTCAAAATATGTCAACAAGGCATCACACTGCAGGAAGGAAAGTGACCTTTCAGTTCTTTGTGTTTTGGCTGCCAATGCAGCTTTGGATCCTGGGTATGCATGAGCAGTTTTCCTAGCTGCTTGACAAATGCAACTCCCAAGGTTTCCCTTAAGTCTCTTTGTTAAGTGTCCGTGTTTCATCTTGCCAATACTGTGTAACTTTTCAACCCCTAAAGTGACAGATATTCACAGAATATTAGAGAAAGTATGAAGTTCTTCTCTAAACATTCCAAATAATTTACGTTTAGATGAATAAATTGACCGATAACATTGGTATATATTCACTAGTCTCCTTTGTGTCTTTCCACAAATACTGCAAAAATAAACATGTAAAGTATTTAATGAAACAAACAACATACTTGCCGTAAGATAAAATTTTTATTGTTCTCCCTCTGTCTAACACATACCTACTAAAATTAAAAGCATATACTATTGCAAGTTTAATACATAGTTGTTTTTTTTAAAACTTAAAGTAACATCCCCTTGAATAAAAATATTTAAGTACACCAGACATAAGTTCTTTTTAGAAAGCAATGGGAGTGTTAATCAGAAGTTAATCTACCAGGACAACAACCTTACTGATAAACTAGGAATTTCTCCTATCTCATTTGATATTATGCACAGAACTAAGGTCATTTATATTACAATTAAACAAGAAAAGATTACAGGAGACAGAAGGTTTTCTATTCATATTTAATGAATATAGAAGAAACACTACTCTCATTATGTGGAATTACCATTATTCAAATATCAGTGTCAAAGAAGACTTTTTCTCAGTACATTCTTCAAATGTTACAAAGTTGCTTCCAATAATAACAGCATCAACTTTTCTCCTGGGAATCACTAAAAATGACTCTAAGAGACACTGTAGGCTGATTTGCAAAAAGTAAATTGAAAAAGTAAACTGACTTCATCATTACTGTAAGTCAGTACTAAAAGTATAGTTTCTAAATACTAATCTGTCTCTTGATTATATTAATGTACGAATTAGCATATTATCTCTGTATGAGAGTGCTGCAATGATCTTGTGCTGACAGTGCAAATCAACATTTTATAAGGCAAATATAAAATGGGGACAGTCCAAACAAAAGTTAACTTTTAAATACAGCTTCATATCAGCACCAAATTTGATGCACTTGTAGCAGACTGTTAGCTCTTGCTTAGTGCCAAATTTGGGGAAGTTTGGGCAGGAATTCTATGAGTTATGATTTTTTAAAAAAATAAAACTATTTTACTCCCCCATTTAGAAACACAATCCTAAACACCCCCAGATTTTAAAAATATCACAAAAATGGAAAAGATCAAAATTGCTTATCTTGAAAAATAAATAGTTGACTCCATCCACTTTTTAAATTTGGAAATAAACCAGGATACAGGGACTGAAATATTAATCCTCAGAAATAACTATAGGAACATGATTTCAGAAAGTAAACAGGTGCCAAGATTTAGGAAGATATGAGATAAAAGAAAAATACAGCTTCATATCAGCACCAAATTTGATACACTTGTAGCAGACTGTTCGCTCTTGCTTAGTGCCAAATTTGGGGAAGTTTGGGCAGGAATTCTATGAGTTATGATTTTTTAAAAAAATAAAACTATTTTACTCCCCCATTTAGAAACACAATCCTAAACACCCCCAGATTTTAAAAATATCACAAAAATGGAAAAGATCAAAATTGCTTATCTTGAAAAATAAATAGTTGACTCCATCCACTTTTTAAATTTGGAAATAAACCAGGATACAGGGACTGAAATATTAATCCTCGGAAATAACTATAGGAACATGATTTCAGAAAGTAAACAGGTGCCAAGATTTAGGAAGATATGAGATAAAAGAATAAAAGTTATGTCTATTAGGATAAAGGAATTTTTTTATAAATTAATTTGGAGATTGTATTAACTCCAGTGAAATTAAATCAAATAGATGTTAATTAATCTAAGTTGTATTGCAAAGCATGTCAGAAAATAGGTATTTATTTTCATATGTGGTGGGAATGTAAGAACATATTGAAATTTTGATGGTTGATTTGTAAGGAAATAAAATAATTAAGGCAAATATAGAGTGTTCCCCTGAAATAGCATTCTTATCAATATTTGATAAGAAGCAGAAGAGTAGGATAACAAAAGAATTACATTGAAACTTATTAACAGCTACAAATTCATAGTAGCAAGGAATTGGAAGGTAAACCATGATTTTCTATTAAATGTATGATATAAAGAAGTTTGGAATATAACTTTTAATGATAAGTTCACATGTAATATTAGATTAAAGTAGAGAACATTTTTATTGCTATCTGGGTATAATTTATTAATTTTGTATTAATAAAAAGAAAGGGTTGAATGTCTTTGCAAGAATCAATGCAGTTTTGGAAGGAGAATGGAGTTCCGTAAATAGAACAAAAATTGGTTATATTTCACTGTTGGAGAAAATAGCCACTCTGTGACAAGACTAAACATGCATGGAACAGCATAGCAAACAGGAGCTTCGCAAAATGAAACACTGTATACATTTGTACCTGGGAGAAGGGAGATATTTAGAAAGAAAGGTAATAGAAACAGACTGAAAATAAAGTTTTTCTTTAAAGAGCTAAACAAACAGTTTTGCTTTAAAGAAAGTAATGGATGAACAGTCCTCTAAAAACTGAGATATTTTGTCAGTAATAATTTTCTTAGGTTTCCTTAGAGCAAAGAGTCTCCTCACATACATTTTCAAGGAGGAATTCAGTTCCACCTCTGGAGCAATCTGAATATTTGTCCCTGCGAATCATGACATGATTAGTTAACTCTTAACTAACTTTTCAAATTTTTAACTCTTTCCTGGTTAAACAAGCTTATCAAAATCATGCTTGCAAGATACCCTGAACATAACACACCAGATATAGTAGTAATAGAACTAAGAAATATCTGGATCATTGACATGGCAATTCCAGGGGATGCCAGAGTTGAAAATGAAGAATTGGGAAAAAATAACAAAGTATAGACTCCTGGCAATCGAAACATCTTGCCTCTGGAGAAAACACTTCAGTGGCCCCCTAGTCATTGGGTTTTGGGAACAATATCAAGAAATTTCACACAGTACTATAAGCAGTTTTAGATCTCAGAAATCAGAACTACAAAAAACAGCAATATTAGAGATAGCAAACATTCTGCACCGATATTTAACAGATACTTAGGTTTTTGGTTAAAACTTGTATCTGTTATATAACACCAGTCAATGATTTTATTGCTCTCTCCTTTTTTGAATACAGTGAGTCGAGCTGAGATGTCCAGCGCTCCGTCTTGCCCGGTAACTTTTGATTCCTTTTAGCCTGTGACGCCAGATTCTGTGGACAAAGTGCTTGATCGCTGTCGTACCTCCTCCTCCTCCCTTGACCCTTGCCCAGCCTGGCTAATCAAAGCAGCCAGGCCGATAACAACAGAATGGGCCACAGCAATAATAAATGGGTCTCTTCTTGAGGGCAGGTTTCCCCCTTCCCTCAAGGAGACACTCATTAGGCCCATAAGAAAGAAACCCAGTTTGGCGGCGGACGAAATTGGCAACTATAGGCCCGTTGACAATGTTTCTATCTTAAGCAAAGTGGTGGAGAGGGCGGTGGCTGACCAGCTTCAGGCTCATTTGGATGAAACAGATGCCCTGGATCCGTTTCAGTCGGGCTTCAGGACGCGCCACGGTATGGAGATGGCATTGGTCGCCATGTATGATGACCTGTTGAGGGAGGCTGACAGGGGTAAAACATCTCTGTTGGTCCTCCTCAACATCTCAGCGGCCTTCGATACCATCAACCACGGTATCCTCCTGGGGAGGATCTCTGAGTTGGGAATTGGTGGCCTGGCGCTTGTCTGGCTCCGTTCCTTCTTGGAGGACCGTCCCCAGAGAGAGCAGCTTGGGGAGAATGTCTTGGCCCCATGGAGCCTCAACTGTGGGGTCCCGCAGGGGTCAATTATCTCCCCAATGCTGTTTAATATCTATATGAGGCCGCTGGGTGGGGTCATCAGGGGGTGTGGAGCATCGTGTCATCAATATGCTGATGACACCCAGCTCTACATCTCCTTTCTTCCAACTGCAGGTGATGCCATCATGTCCCTCCAGTGCTGCCTGGGGACCATACTGCAATGGATGCAGGAAAATGGGCTGAGGCTGAACCCGGACAAGACGGAGGTTCTGAGGATGGGTGCCCCCGTGGTTGGCAGCTTGGGTGATTCTCTCTCTTTTGGGGGGGTGACCGTTACCGCAAAGAGTGGGGTCTGCAGCTTGGGGATTCATCTGGACCATGGAAACCCAGGTGGCGTCGGTAGTCAATACCGCTTTCTTCCATCTTTGGCGGATAGCCTGGCTGTGACCATATCTCGACACGGGGGCGCTCACTACCTTGGTGCATGCGCTCGTAACCTCAAGATTAGACCACTGTAACACGCTCTACGTGGGGCTGCCTTTGAGGCTGATGCGGAAACTCCAGGTGGTGCAGAATGCAGCGGCCAGACTCAGTGGAGTGAGAAAACACCAGCATATCTCTCCTATTCTGGACGCACTGCACTGGCTGCCCATCCGGTTCCGCATCGACTTCATAGTTTTAATGCTTAATTACAAGGCCCTAAACAGTTTAGGACCTCGATATTTGCGGAACGCCTGCTCCCACCAAGGTCTACCCGGATCACCCGAGCGAGTCAGGAGGTGAGGCTGAGGAGCTTGATGCCGAGAGAGGCCCAGAAAGAAAAAACACAAAATCGGGTCTTCTCGGCAGTAGCTCCTCGCCTATGGAACAACCTCCCTCCGGAGATTCGCGCAGCCCCTTCGCTGGGTATCTTTAAAAACCAACTAAAAACATGGATGTTTAGTCAGGCCTTCCCTCAATACTTGATCTTTTTCCTTCTTTAATTTTTTCCCCTTCTTACTTGGTCCCTAGCTTTTAATTGTTAATGGTAGGTTATGCTATGTACAATTTTTGTGTTATTTTATTTGTTGCTTATTCTTTGTTGGAAGCCGCCTAGAGTGGTCATGGCACCAGATATATATATATATATATAATTTATAATTTTGACTGTTCCTGGGGTTTTTGAACAACAACAACAGCAACAACTCCAAAGATGGTACATGCTATGAAGCCACTTCTGATATGTGGTGACTATGTAAATTAATGACCTCCAAAATATCCTAATTTTGTATCTAAGCTTTGCTTAGATCTTGCAAATCAACAGCATCTAATATTAGGTTCTTTTCTTTTCCTACTGTCCCCCACTGCTATCCTAATTGCTGACATGGGTGTCATCCACATTCAGACTGCCCTTTGCTATGCAAAGTTTGACATCCTTTTTCCTACTGGCACCACAGACATCATATTGTACAGTAATAGCAGGCAGTTTCTTCGTGTTTTGATTCATGAATACAGAAGCATAATATATCACATTTATAAACTAGAGATTTTTTTTTTTTGAGAAATGGAATTATGACAGCATATAAAAGCCTATGGCTTTAGCATGGAAACCAACTATTTAATTATACCAGCAAGAAAATAAAGTGTAGTAACATAAATAAAATATATCTTTAACATTGTATATGTACAATAAAAATAGCGCATTTTGACTTCTGGAGTGGTCATAGCCTTAATCCACATCTTCTCTACTAGCACTGCCACTTCAGTGCTGATGATATGCTGCCAGTCAGAGTAGACAATACTGGGATAGATAAGTCATTTTGGCCTGGCTTGGTACAACATAGTTTCATGTATCCATCCACTTGATCAGTGTATGTGAAAAAACTAACACAGGACAGAACTTACTCATATTATTTAAAATGATAAAAGGCATGGGCTTATTTCTTGAGGCTGTGTGGATGAAGTAGATAAGTATCTCCAAGCAATCCAGATAATTACATTGTTTGGCATTTCTTGTTCCCTGCAAAAGCCAGGGTCCATTCAGGCTTAAACCTAATAAATGAACAGCCCACTAGCTATTGTTTTCCATAATCACATCTTTAGTAAACATGCACACCACACTAACTTTATGCCTCCCCACTCGCCTTTTTGTAACATGCCTGCTGAAGAATTTTTCTTTTAACCTACACAGAGAATTTGCACAACATGCATTTTGGAATTTGTCTTATAGCCAACTGGTATCCCCTGCTTTTTTGAAAAACAATCTTGGGTTGTTACTTTAGACATACCAGAGGTGAGACTATACACTGGGAGAAGCAGATTCCGTGCAACTTAAACTGGGACTTTTAATTTCTAAGGGTTCATCCCTTCAATACAAGGTAAAACTACTTAGACTGGCTCATATTGACTTACTTTACTTGATCCGTCATTTAAAATCATACCCACCTTTCACAGTACCGAAGTTGCCTTAGATTCTCTTTCTATAACAGAGCTATTAGCTTCTCACCGGATAGAGATTGCTCTCACTTGAAAAGGAGTTCTTGAATTTTCAAAATGCAGATTCAGAGTTTATTGGTTTTTACGATCTTTCTTGTTCCCAGCAAAGCTAGGATCCATGCAGCCTGAGACCTAACATTTGAACAGTGTGCTCACTGCAGCTTCTTCCCCATTACATCTTCAAACAAATGCAGATGATTTTGCTCTAACACTGAGCTCTCTTCCTTACTTTTTATAACATTGTGCTCAATGAAAAGTAACTTAAAATCATCCACAGAATGACTATATCTTTTTTTATTTGCCTAATAAAAGGATCACCGTAACACAGACTTTGGAATCTTAAGGCCAACATGGCTTCTCCTACAATTTTTCACAATGACAGAGAATAAATGTAAGCACCTGCTCCTGGAAAAGAGCTTTTTAAAGGAACTTGCATGTTTAGGACAATTTTGACCATATCATTACAAAGGTAGTAGTAGGACTTCTTCTGGCTTAGAGACAAAGCTTCCTTGCAGATGTGCGCCAATGATCTAGACCAGAAAAAGCCCATTTTAAAACACTGATTAGTGCTTTGTTAGTACAGGGATGCTTCATGTCTCAGCCATAAAGACCCATACATGTGTACATATACTATATCCAAAGATAATATGATGCCCCAAACTGGTGTTGCCTAAATGAATGATTGGTTACAAAGGGGAAATTGATTTCATTTTTTTTCAACATTTTTATCCCACTTTCCCCTCCTAGGAGCAACTAACAAAAACTATACACAGAAAACTAATATTGAAGATGTTTTACCTTCAGGTTAAATCATCAAAGAAGGAAGAAAAAAATTTACCTGTTCCAGTAGCTCCAAAACTGGTCATGGAGGTAGGCTTTGTGGCTGCACTCATCACCAAAAGAGGCTTTGCTTTCAATCCAATGAATGATATGCCCTTCTACAGCTGAAGAAAAAAAATGATATTAGTTTAAAATGAATGCACAATTACACAAGGTGAAATAAGCCATGCAGATGCTGATTTTGCAATCAGCAGTGGATTAGAAAATCTTCTTTAAAAAGAGATATCCTTCTAGCATTTGCCTTCTGCCCTCCTCCACCACCTTGCACTAACAAACTGTTAATTAATATTGACTAAACATTGGGAAGAATTTCCTGATACATAGTAAGCAATGTTTGGCAGCGTTACCTTATTTCTCAGTTATTCATCACACCCAATAATTTGCAGTAACTATTTCAAGTGCTTAATGCTGCCTACAATGGTACCCAGCCTGATAACAGAATCTAAAACTAGCCAGGCATCCCCTTCCTACTGGATTCAATAAGCCAAGGAGGACAAGACTCAACACATAAGAAATGCTGAACATGAAGAAACATCTTGTCTGCATTCCTAGAGACAAGAACTTAAACTCATCCAACACAACTCACTAGGTAATGTTCTTGGAAACTCCAATATAGAACTGTACTATGGGATCTTAAGCTGTGATAGATACAAGCAACTTTATCTTTGAAATGGCTATGAAATGGCTTGCAAACTTGTCACACTATTACACATCTTGAAGACATTCATGATCAGGGGGCTCAAATTGGGGACAAAAAGATGGCTCAAATACAGGCCTGGCTCTCGTACAGGGCAGGAGATTCTAACTGCTTGGAAAATGGGATTCTGGGAAAAACTTCATTGTGCTTGCAAAACTTCTTTCAGTCTGAAACAGTGGTACAGAATGGCCCTTCGAAATTTATTACCCCATGAGATGTTCCTTATGAAGAGATATGATGCTTAAGATTATTTCAACCATCACTAGAAAGAGGGAGGAACCAAGACAAATTAGAAAGCAGGAAATTTTAGGGGTGTCTATGGAACAAAAAGCCACTGCACCTTGAGAGAAGCATTCCTTCCCCCCACCACCACCTGTTCCTGATCCCTTTCCCTTCCTAAGGAAAAGAATTTTTCTTTCTCACTCATCCAGTCTTTCATTGACACACTCACTGTCACAGAACAAACTCAATAATATACTCCAGTGTTTGCTTTGATTCACCATTGATTCACTTGTGTGTTAGCTGCTGTCCTACAGTTCAAATGCATAGCGAGGTACTGCATGGACTGTTTAAACAGGATCTTAGGTACAATTGTGTCAAAAGCCCAGGATATTCTCACAGAGTGACCAGGGCACTGTCAGGATCATTGCTGATCTGTGTAGGAAAGTTACCCCAGAACGCCCTGGAATGTTGTGCTCCTTGAACTAAGATGGAATATAAATAAATAAGGAAACACTAAAATACAGCAAGAATCTCAAGATGGGTTCACAGTGCCACAACTGTACATAAAAATCTAGTAAAATTTAAAACTCACAGGAGATAGCTAACCAACTCCAATAATTGTGCTGGAACTGAACTCTGGGAATTGGTCAAATGCTCCAAACACTTGCAGAATCATAAACTATGTCAGACATAGATTGAAATAAATTAAGGAAGACTAGCCATCACATGGGCTAGCATTTAAGAGTGTATCAAACTCAAGGTGTTCCTGTTAATTCACTTACAATACTAATGCAGGTGCTTAACATACCTGAAGAAATGTACACCTCCCTTTCTCTGCAGCAGCTCTGTAATTCTTCCCCTGTGGCTAGAAGCCAGTGGGGTCCATCGGGATGTCTTTGATATAACTGCCATTTTCAAGATGCCCTTTTGGTTCCCATTGTGCAAACTATCATTTGCACCATGGCAGTTAATGCACATTCTTATATTTGAGCATGTGGCTAGATTTCTGAGAAACTATGGTTCACATTTGCCTTGAGAAGGAATAATAAATTAACTTTTCCCTTCAACAAGTAAAGGGATAAATTTAAGATATTTTTATCAGTTCAACAGTTTAGAAATTTGAATAAATGCTTTTGGAACAGAAGTAGGTTTGTTCATAGATGAGGGTCTTAGGTTGGTTTAGAAGACTGCATTTGACTTGGTACTTGCAATTCAACACTCTTTTCTCCCAGAAACAAATCTTAACAGCGATTGCTTCATTACTGTGAATATCTAATATCCTGTTATGATCATCCTGTAATACCATCAAGAACTGTAGCATTTCAATATAAAGAATTCACTACAAAAGCTAAAAACTCACCAATTGGCACTTCTAATATGAAATCTGGTGTTTTGTCATAACCCTTCGCACGTAACTGATCTTCAGCTATATGGAGAATAAATGTTATAAACAATAGTATTATTCTATTAACCAGATAGCAGAATAATTAATTTTCTTTTGAACAGAGGTACGGAATTACTAATGCACTCATACATATCTTTCTTATGCATGCAATGCTGTGTCAGATTAAATGAACCTTCTTAGCAAACCTGAAACATGAATATAAAAATGCTTCTTTGTCATCTCTGCATTTTTATGTCTTCATTATAAACATCATTAATTCAACTTGTCACACAGTACTTTGTTACTGAAAAATATTCAAAATAAAGAAATATCTCAGTTGACTAAATCTCTCTGAAAGTAACTTTAAGAAATAGCAAGTATGATCACAATGAAGACATGTTGCACTTTCTCTTCAATTTATATATATGTCAGAAATGAATATAAAATCTATTCATTGAAAAGTGATTACAGATAGAAGAGTCATCCCAGTAAGCATGGCATCCATCCTTGTGCTGGTAGAAGAGAGCTTACAGAAGCTGTTGCTCACTCTCTAATTCTATAGATGCATTCAGAGCTTCCTAAAATGGTACATAGGTTGGAAATCCTTGTGAACAGGGTGACCACTGATGATTTTTCTAAATCAAGAAAAGGCACTTCATCCACAAGTCCATTTCCAATTGGTATTGCTGTTATAAGTGTGTGCACTCTGTGCCATCAAGTCAGAACTGAGAGCAACCCTAATAGAGTTTTCAAGGTAAATGAGACATTTAAGGAGTGGTTTTTACTAGTTCTACTCCTCCAGTGAATTTCCATGGTCACGTGGGGATTCAAACCCTGCTCTACTGAGTCCTAGTCCATCACTCTATCCAGCACGCTACACTGGTACTGTCCTATTAATTTTCCTGGAAAGCAGAGGGATGTGCTGGTCTACACCTTTCCTCAGGTAGTTTGCCTACTTTTCATATCCTCCATCCATCACAAGTGCCGTACAGTGCAATAGGAACCAAGGCACCTCCCATCTGACTAGTCCCATATGAATCTTCTTAGTTTATTTGCAGTGGAGAAGAATAGTGCAAAAGTGGGATAGGATCCTGAAAACTGGCTTTTATATATTATTTTGAAAGCTTCAGGAGTTTTCAAACCATTTCTTTTGCTAAAGTCATACCCCAAGAAATTCTGAATATTATAAAGTAGACATATTATAGATGAAAACAATATACTAGTCCTAATGTATGCTTTAAAAATATTTCAGATCATAATATGCAAATGCCATCAATTTGCCCTTTGAAGATATTTTCTCTTCTTGTCCTGCCAATCCTACTGATTAGCAGGACAAGTGAATCTACAGGATAGAGTGAAGTACAGTTGTCAATAATTAAATTTGTGAAATATGTGTGTGTATGTTTTAAATGGGTTTTTCCATTTGGGGACAAATCCCTCTTTTCTGTTCAATTTCAAATTTATTGTAAGATCTTTTATTTAAAAATAAACCCTTTAAAACTGACACTTCACATTCAACACACTAAATGCAAAGGATATGAAACATATGCTTTACTTGGAAAGTTAAAAGAAAAAAGACAAATAGTTCTTGTAGCAACAATAATCATATAAGCTGAGGTTACTGAAGCATTCTAAAATAGTACTTGAATATAATGAACAACAATATCTTCATGTAGTTTAACACTGAACACCATCCTGATTAAAAACATAGGACAGGAAAATACACCTGTACAAAAATATGAGAAAATAAACATATTTCTAAAGAAGCTAGTGAATTTCTCATGTAGGAATTTTTCTTCAACATATAAAGCATTATGTAGTTAATATTTCTTATGCTTCTTTCTAAGTCTCTTAAGACCTAGATTATAGCTAATATCTCATGACACCAAAAGTAATACAGCAGCTGATATTAAAGCATTTTTCCAGCTACTTATTCTATAAAATATTAATTGCTAGCTTCTGCACATGCAGTATGGGGTATTAGATAACTGAGTTCCTGCTTAGGTCTAAATCAATGAAAGATAACATGTACTGCATCAATCATTTTTTCACCTCCCTTTACCACTTATTACAGGGCAACTGAAGAGGCTTCTTTTCCAAACAATTTCTGAAATTCCCAGTATTCATATATTCAACCATGATAGAAAATCTTACCTAAAAAAGACACATTTTTCTCCAAGAGGATTTCTTGCAGTAAGACTTCATGTTCATGTCCAATAGCACTGATGTTTTTTTAAGGAAGGAAGACTGTACATGTTTGAAACAACACAACAACCTGCGTACTTGTAACCATGTTTCTTTGAATGGCTATCTGTGAACGTACAGGGGTCTGGTAGTTGTCCATAGCCATGCTTGGAATCTTCCAGAGCTGAGAAGCTTTTGGTCAAAATTCTGCCCACACCCTTCAGTGTGTATTTTGTAGGTATTCCTCAGCAACATCTTCTCAGTTTTCATCCACTGCCAGGCAATGGAACTCAGAGCAAGGAGGGAACCAACAGAGGAGGAGGGTGGGTTTTTGTGAGTTCAAAGATGTCTACTTGAAAATACAGTTACAAGAACAAACTAATTCTTCTTTGTGGCCTATGTGAGTCACACATAGCTTACTGGGCAGAGGAGGGAAGTGTTGTGCAAGGATGAATAATAGAATTGTCCTCAGGAAGGAGTCGTCAGCCTAAGCCAGTGCATCCAACTGATAGTGATGAACATGGAGGGTTGAAACTATGTAGCAGCTTGACAGATCCAATATTGGGATATTATGAAAAGGGTCCTAAAGGTACCTCTGACACTGTCAGGGATAGGAAGACAAGCCATTTGATATGCCAGAAGTCTGGAAACAGAGATTAAAATGGTAATCCCTTACTAGGAGTCCTGTAGAAAATGAGGAAGAAGGGGGATTTCCTCAAGGAATCCAAATAACTAACAGTAAAGGCTAATGCCCTGTTGAAGCAAAATAGACAATCCCCTTTTTTGATCTACCAATACACATGATCCATCTCCTTCCGATTATATGCTTTGTCCTATAGGACATAGTATAATAATGGGCTCGTTCAGTAGAAATAGTTACCTCTCTCCCCTGAAGTGATAAAAGCTGAATATTTCCTTCCCAAAGCAAAGCTTGCAAGCATGCAAGGTCAAGAGAGCTGTAAACCCACAGAGTCTGGGACGAAGAGTGAAAAAGCCTGAAGGAAGTAGCTAGCAGCGTAAAATTTCAATGATGAGATAACAGAAGGGGAAGGTCCTCACAGTAAACCTATTAAGCCTTTCTGAATAACATCTTATGTTCAGTGTTACACATTGTATCACAAGAATGCACATCTAATGAAATGTAACCAAGATGTTTACAGAAATATGTTCCTGTCCCTCATTGTCCACCATTGAAGTGACAAAAACGTATCAAGGTTGCCTTTGAACACAACTTATGAATACATTTGCAGATCAGGCTGTTCATGAGAGCTGGAACTTTTCATTCCAGTGTGTTCTACTTGTTGTGAATTCATCCCTTTGTATTTCTATCATATTTGAGATGATTTGATTTGAGCCACGGAGGGCTCTTTCCATCTTCATTCTGCAGAACCTATCTTTCTTTGAATAAACCTCAATGCATATTTTCAAAGACAATTGTGTATGTTGGATTGGCTTCTTCCTTTTCTCTATCAGGTGCTTAAGATGGAACTTGCCAGAGGACCAAACCTGAGAATATTTTTATAAAACTGTGAACATCTAGCATGCGGTGATAACAGAGAAGTACTGTTCTGGTAGAAGGTTGGAAGAACCAAACCTTGCATCAGATGTATGGCAGACATCATTTTAGGGATAAAAAAGGTACTGCATCAAAGAACTACTTATCCCTATTAAAATCAAATAGGTCATCTCCACTTGTAAGGCACAAAGCTCCCTGTCTCTACACAAACAGCCACAAGGAATGAAACTTACCAGTATATGAGCTTTAAGTATCATGAAGTCACAGACACAAATGGTTTATTCATAAACTGGAATAGTACAACTGAGAGAAACCACTGAGGAGCTATTAGAACAACATCTGGAAAGGTGCACTTAAGGACTTTCAGGAATATTTTAATGAGAGGGTTTCAATGAAAGGGTTGATCAACTGGGTGTGTGATGTTGATGAACTCAGATTGCAATCAAATGCATCCTTAAAGAGGAAACAGATAAACTAGTTTCTTTAAAGATGCATATGAAATGAAAAACTGTGGACAAACCACAAGGAAGTTAGAGAATGCTCTCAATTTTCTTTCGTATGAGGAAAGAGTAAAGGGCTAAAAGAACGTTCTTAGCTTTGTCAGGGATGGTGGCTGTCAACAGAACCTCCAATCTGTCAGGCAAAGTACTGTATAGCTAGATTCAAATGACCAGTGAGACCTGTTTGCTCTGTCAGAAGAACTGGCCACATCACTGAATTTGTGATAGGAGATTCATTAGAGGTGTGTGGTGAGTCAGAACTGCCTGCCCTACCACAAGGATATGAATATCATACCTACTACATCCTTTCTCACCCAAACAATGACACTCAAAATGAATGGAAATGACACAAGAGGAAAAGGAGGCTGCAGTTCCATTAGGCAAGGAATAAATACAACTCCTTCTGAGATTGGGCTCACTCTTGCTTTGCCACAATACCACCCACCCTGTTACAGTGGAAAGTGAACATACCTACCTCCAGTATGCCCCTCCTGAGAAAATGAAGACAGACTGCAGAGTGGCCAATTATGCATTAAGGAGAATGCCCTGTTAAGAGAATCACATGGGACACACTGATCCCACCAACAAATAAGGCAGATTAGAACAGAAAAATGTGCACCATGCTGCCTATGTAGCTTATGTTGTGCTACCTGTTACTGTTTGGAATATATGGTCCATGATGAGAATTCCAAATTTCTGACTTTAAGTAAAAAAGGAGCTTGAGGACACTGATGGGGTTGTGACACTCCTTGGAGGACTGCTAAGAATGAATATAAAGGCCCAAATAATGTACTCCCCAACCAGACAGCAAGGTATTTGTCATCTGTCATCAGAGAGCTGAAGAGACAGTAAGTGAAGAGATGCTTAATGTTAAGATGAAGATGGTGAGGGCAGCTGAAAATATGGATCTTCCTATCTGCTCTCTAATCAAAGGCACATATGAACCAGAGCAGAACTGCATGAAGGCATAGCTGGACAAATGCTGTTGATGCAACCATGAGACCCAGGAGTCAATGACTAGTAAAAGCTGAAGAAAATGACTCAATGGCCATGCAGAATGCTTTACTAGCTAAGATTTCTGCCGCACTGGAGGGAAGGGAAAGGTGGAGTTACTATGAGGTCCCAATGAGTTCCAGAGTAAAGGGTGGAAAGAGAGGGATGAAAATGTAATTTCTGCTTGTTGATCTGCAGTCTAAGGCTCTCAAGAAACTTAAGGATGAGTTGGATAGATGGCTGGTGTCTGCTCACATATTACATCTCTTACGACACCGCCTAAGCAAACAGCATCATCAGTTGTAAGTATAAGAAAACCTTGTGATATGATTGAAAGGATCATATAAAGGCATGTGTGACAGATGAAGGCACTGGAGCAGCTCATAACAATTGTGTAATGTGGAGGAAATCACTGACAATTGGAGTGGATCTAGGTATTAATGAACAGAATACTGGTTCATTCAAGACTGAAACAGAGCATGAATGATAACTCAAAGGGCTCACCCCAACGTTTGGTTGGAAGATGCTATAGAAATGCCACTATTAATGGGCATGTGAGATTGAGGTGCTGATAGATGCCCAGAAGTAGATGGCTGAGGTGGTGTCCAAGATGGTGTAAATAAAGCTCTTGATAGTGACAAGACACCATTAAGTTACCGAGAAATGAAAGCTTCTTACAGATCTTGGTCAATACCATGTGCAAGGGCTGGTTTAAACTGGCTTTGACAAACCTCAGTTTTGATTGAGATGAAGTCCTTGTTTGGTGAACAATTTGCAAATCAAACAAAATTGAGAGGGATGGACTCCATACAAAAAATGGCATTTGGACTGATCATCTGTAGGGGAAATTTTACCTCCATGACTGGTACAGTTTTCAAAAAAGGGCTATGGAAACCACATGCCCTGGAGAAAGACCAGAAAAGGGAGGGGGGGAACAGGAAATGAAGAATTATTTATAAGAAAAGAATCATTTTTGAAAAAACAAAGAAGGTTCCATTCTTCAATGAGAAACTGAGAGAATATGTTCCAAAGTGTGTCACTCTGACAGTGGCCAAAAGGAATGGAAAAACGTGGAGTTAAGGGTCACATAGGTGTATACTCTGAAAGATGGAAGAGGGATTTATATAAATAAATACTCAGCTCTAAAAGATTCTGGGTGTGCTCTGAGCATATTCAAGACCTCATGCAGCACAGAGACCACAAAGAAGAAATTCGGTTCAGAGTTGTATAGTATTTTATTGCTGAATAAACTGATCTAGAATTGAATACTGACTAGGTAACAGGCATTTCCAACCAAACCTTTTAATGTGAAGCCATTTTTTTCAAGTATCATCACAGATACGTGAAATGACTGATTTTTGGTAGTATGATGTGCACAATCAGGTTAATAGAAACAGCAAAAAGTATTCTTTGCACATGCACTTGGACACTGGAGAAGGCCACAAGCACAAATAACAGATCATTTTTGTATCTGCTTGGAGACGAAATTTCAGCAGGCTCTATTTTCTCATCTCTACGCTTAGATTTTTTTTCTTCTACTCTACTACTACAATAGTTATAATTCTCCTTTGTATTTGGATAGATTGTCTTAATAGAAAGCAATAGAATCTCTTTCTATACTTGCTGCTAAATTTAACTCTAGCTTTTGGTAGTCAAAGCAATAGATGTGATCAAGCTGCCTGATTTTTTTAAGACAGGGGTCCCCAACTCCAAGTCTGCAGCCTGGTGCTGGTTCATGGCCATGGAAGGATCGGGCTGCGGAGACAGATCTCCCGCCTCCTGCATGCACTCCCTCCATGCACCACACCTGCATGCATGGCCTGCCACCTGCACGCATGCGTGCCCCACGCACCCGTGAGCGTGCCTCTCCCCTCCGTGCATGCGCATAAGCACATCCCTCCACGAACACGACCCTCCCCTCCGTGTAGGTGCACAAACATGCCCCACCCACCCATGAGTACGCCCCCCCACAGGCCCTCCCACCAGTCCATGATTCAGAAAGGTTGGAGGTCACTGCTTTAAGGCGTAGAGTAGACATTCTTACTGTAGTTACAATGTAACCATTTTGTTATGCAAATATATAAGCCTGAACCTTTTTGGGTTTTTCACATATGCATAACCAAAAGTCCTAGTGGCTAACTGAAGATGCTGACTGTGTGCCTGGTTATGCAACCAGCATGTGACCAGACATGGAACTTGCACCTTGTCAATTAGCTGCAAATAGTTGCCACAATTTCTGCATTTTTACTTACACATTAGTTGGGTGGAAACCCCAGCAGGATTCTGACCATAATAGATGCTAACGGCAAAAAGTTCTAGTGAAGGCTTTAGAAATCTATTTCACCTGGAAAATTATCAAAGCATATCTCTATCACGTGACTTACATCTATAATTAAGAAGTACTTTTTAAAAAATAATCTACACAAGCTTGTTTTATTTGACTCTAAACATTTTAGGCATGAATAGACTTCTCATTATTATTATATTATTAATAATATAAACTTCTAAAATCATCTATAGCTGGAATACAAACAGTTACAATAAATATATCATTGCAATGGAAGCCATGTTAGCATAATGACTATACTAAGTGAAGAAAATGAATGATGGGAAACTCATAACAAAAATTCTACAAATAAAATTTATAATGCACTATAAGCTGAAACACTTCAACTAGGTCTACAGTAGTACCTGTTATTGATGTATAGCACTGACCATGGGGTAAAACTTGTAAATAACCTCACAAGCCATTTTCTACTCTTGCTATCCAACAGAGTAGTTTCCCGTAAGCATCCAAACTATTACTGAAAAATAGCCTCCTGGCATTTACAAAGAGGTTGACTTCATACTTTAGCCCATGCATACATAATTAGATAGTTGTATTTAAAATCAATATGCAATCCTTACAAGACATTATGCTTTTAAAACCTTAGATTTAAATTGATTTTAAGCTACTTTGTATGCCTTAAAATTAACAACTAATTCAGCAACACATAGTCACAAATAATGCTTTCTTTAAAAAAAACTCATTTATAACAACCTTCTATGACTGAAAACATAAGAAACAAAAGAAACCAACACAAGAACACCACTTTTAGATATTTGTTTACAGAATATCACATGAAAACTGATTTGAATTAAAAAAAATAATGTAGATAAAAACCCCAAATGTGGTATGTTTTAGCCAAAGGATAAACTTAATAGCCCTATCCTGTACATCACTGCTATATTAGAGCAATAATATACAGTATTGTACCACATCCAGCTGGTGTGATGCAGCTGAGAATCACAGAACTATTCTGTGCTTTCATTTCCTGTGAAATCTGAAGATGCTTGAGCTTGGCTCCCAATATAACATCCTGGAATAAAGAAAGCCAAGTCAGGGGATGGAAGGCTGGGGAGATGCTGTAGGACAGACCCAAGGCCTTTATGGTTGAGCTGGGATTAGAATCCAGACTCTCATTATTTTGCTATTTAATATGTAGCTGGGAGAGAAGGCCTGTATTTTTTTAAATATATACATATGATATTAACCAAGGTAGTAGATGAAAAGTTTTGATACATCTTTGTCAGGGACACCATGGAAGGAATACATAATCAGCTATGCCACCTAGAAGCTCTTACATAGCTCTTCAGTATCTCTTGCTTCTGCATAAAACGGGTAGAGTTCAGACTTACTGGATCTCTGATTCCAATCAACCTAGAACACTGATGGAGTATAACTATAGTCCATGATCTCTGATTTGTCATTGCCCAAGTTGGAGATTGTCTCTATTGTCTCTATTGGGATTTATGCTTGTGCTCATGCATGAAAATATTCAATATATTCTTGAACAAGCTCTGAAAAATCCTGATCTCATGTGCAATTAAAGCACTGCATGAATGGAAGAGGGAAATAAGATTCTGCCTTTGTTTCTAAGGAGAGGTCCATCTGTACAACGACAGTGAGATGGGAAATGAAGGCCTGGAGATAGAGCTAGAATCTAAATAGTGGGTTGAGGGGGCACAGTCAATTACCTGCTGCATTAAATGAGCCATACACTCTACAGATTAAGAGATGCCCCACCTGCAGAGACTGAAACATCTGGTGCTTGCTGGCACTGGTTGCTGAGTCACAAACATGGAAGGAGAAGAAACTATGCTTTAAATAACCATTAAGGACACTGAAAAAACACCTGTTGAATCAGATGCCTCATAGCTCCCTCAAAACCTTTGTCAGGTTATTTCTATCCACCAGGAAAAACCAGAGCTTGCAGATTGATTCAACTGGTGAGACAACCCAACATCTTAAAATCAGAAACCATGAGTACATACAAATAAGATAGGAACATATGAAGTAAATTAATAATTTGTTTACTGGTTGATGATCGGGTTACCATACAGATGCCTTTAAAAGCTAAGGAAAGATGGAAACACATATAATCTGTTGTTTCAACATATCTATATGTTTCGTAGGAGAGCTGGATTGCCTCTGCCAGACTTGATTTTGTTCTATATCTTTAATTATTTATTTATTCAAAATATTTTACCCCACCTTTCACTTTAAAAAGGACCCAAGGCAGCTCACATCCTTAACAGATAACATTTAAAAGCTAACAAAAGTAAATACAGAAATATTGTATTTAAAAAAATTAAACAAACATTATATTAAAAATAATAAATAAGATCAATACAAAAAACACATTTTAAAGTAAGTAGGAACAACAATCCATTAAAAAACCCCTCTCAGACAGCCAGTTGTTGTAGTTGTAGTAAAATATTCTGCTCATTTCGAGAAAGTGACAGATTTTTTTAAAAAATCTTCTGGACATACAGAGAAACCACTTAAAACTGCAATAAAGATCACACTAAGGCATGAGAAAAAAAATCAGAGTGGGAAGAAGGAATTCACACACACACACACACACACACACACACACTTTATCTCTCCATCTGTGTATAACTGCAGATATACATTCTGAATCAAAATCAGAGAATTTTAATCAAGAGACCTTACATTGGGTTCCCTATCTCCAGGTATACTCATGATTAAAAATTATTACACTTTACCCTAACATTATTTGCCTTGTATTATTAAACAAAAAGATCTGTGAAAATAATCAAATCAATAATCAAAGGTATTGTTCATTGACAAATGTAATATATCAAAACAGGGTGATTCATGGTATGTTGGTCCCTCAAAAGAAGTGGAAGTTTACTTAAAGACAGTCTTAACATGCACGCTTTTGGTCCTTGTCCTACTGGAACTTGCACTGTAAACTTCCCAAACCTCAAGTTTTCCCAAGAATATCCCAGGAACAAGAAAGATAAGATGTAATACTCTTCTAATCATGACTAGATCTGGAACAAACTTAGAAGATGATGTCCTTACTAATTCAGAGATTACTGGGTATTCCATTTATCATTAGTCCCAGACAGCTTGGCCAAAGAAGAAGCACAATGGAAACAGTAATGCAGCACAACCTGGAGGGCCAAATGTTCTCCACCTCTGCTCTAGACAAGAAGAGATATTCCAGTTTGTGGATTTGAATAGACTTAGAAGTTGCTTTATTCACTTTTGTAAACTAAGAACTCTGTAGAGCTCTATGTTTGGAGCATTTCACAGCTGTTTATAGAGTTCTGGCACTTCTATGTTTTCACTAACTAGCTTAAAATGTACTGTACCTTTTGAACAGATGCAAGAGTTGGGCACTGGCAAGTCAGATACTATCACTTTTAGATTAAAATCACAGTTTCAAATACACACTGCACAATGGCAAAGGCTAAACAGTTAAGAGTTCTAATAAATGCGTATGTTGTGATAGCTAATAATTTAATACACGATTGTGTATTTCTGCTGATAGCAAAAGGATTACATCTAAACACAGGAAATATACATCGGCTGAACTGACAACTTTCATATGGCATGTATGATGTTAGTTAAACAGCATAAGAGACTGGGTCTGCAGTGACCCTATCGCAGTTGACTGAATGTAAAATAGAAGAATACTGTATGTCTTTGGTGAAGCAGAAATTTATGTCAGGTTAAAGCTAGACACATCTCCTCCACTGAGTATGAGCTCATCAACTGTGTACCTAAAATTTTATGGGAAAGGATACTGTTTGATGCAGTCCACCAGTGGTCCATAACAACAGTCATTGACAATACACTGCAGACAAATAAGGAGAGTAGTGCTATTATGGGGAACGGCAGAACTATCACAGTTAAACAGACCAATTGTTTTCTTTCTAAGTGCGATCACAAGCATTTTATATACTATATATTCACAGAAATCACATGCTTTTGGTTCCATATAAAAATAAAACATTTAACAGTAAAATGCGCTCGTCACAACTATTGCATTTCCGTTTATGCTTTGCTTGACCTCAGTGATAGATTATCATGACACTAATCAAATGAAGTTTAAAATCTTTTACACTGCTAGGTAGATAACAGCATTGCCAGTGAAAAAAAAGATGACTGTGATGAATACCTGATAGACCTGGTTGGCTAAGACTCCATCTGGAATCTGAGAAGGGTCTCGCAGCATACTGTTTATAAGAGTTTTGGAAGCTGTGGAAGAAGAAGATGATACTGTAAGTGTTGCTGTAAACATGTCACTAACCAGCTGTCAAAGTATAAAAAAAAGAGAGAGACATGCTTGGGATGCGGATATAGGCTCTGCACATACCAGTACTTCTTGATTACACAATTGTAATATGAAATATGCAGTGGAAATACTATTCAGAAATGAATTGCTCTTCGCATTTAATACTGTATGTTACAAACCCCAAAACTGAGAACTATCTTTAAGAACAGCTGAATGAGGGAGGAAAAGAAGGAGAGGGGGATGGAAACAACCTCTCTATTGCACACGTGTCTATATGCTTCTGGTAGCAAATTTTTCTAAATGAGCACCAGTCATTTCCTATTTTCTTTCTTTTTATTCTTGAATTACAAAATGTCAAAAACAGATATAAGTAAGCATGACCAGTATCTAAACTTTTCAAGTTCCCATTTTTAACACCGTCATATTTATCTAATTTAATGTACATCTAAACCAACAATGCAAAGAAATAGAGGAAAATAACAGAAAAGGAAAAACCAGAGATCTGTTCGGGAAAATTGGAGATATTAGAGGAAAATTTTGTGCAAAGATGGACATGATAAAAGACAAAAATGGGAGGGACCTCACAGAAGCAGAAGACATCAAGAAGAGGTGGCAAGAATACACAGAGGAATTATATCAGAAAGTTTTGGATATCCCGGACAACCCAGACAATATAGTTGCTGACCTAGAGCCAGACATCCTGGAGAGCGAAGTCAAGTGGGCCTTAGAAAGCCTGGCTAAAAACAAGGCCAGTGGAGGTGATGGCATTCCAGTCGAACTATTTAAAATCTTAAAGGATGATGCTGTTAAGGTGCTACATTCAATATGCCAACAAGTTTGGAAAACTCAACAGTGGCCAGAGGACTGGAAAAGATCAGTCTACATCCCAATACCAAAGAAGGGCAGTGCCAAAGAATGCTCCAACTACCGGACAATTGCACTCATCTCACACGCCAGCAAGGTTATGCTCAAAATCATACAAGGTAGGCTTCAGCAGTATGTGGACCGAGAACTCGCAGAAGTACAAGCGGGATTCCGAAGAGGCAGAGGAACTCGAGACCAAATTGCCAACATGCGCTGGATTATGGAGAAAGCCAGAGAGTTCCACAAAAACATCTACTTCTGCTTCATTGACTATGCAAAAGCCTTTGACTGTGTGGACCACAGCAAACTATGGCAAGTCCTAAAAGAAATGGGCGTGCCTGACCACCTTATCCATCTCCTGAGAAACCTATATGTGGGACAGGAAGCAACAGTTAGAACTGGATATGGAACAACGGATTGGTTCAAAATTGAGAAAGGAGTACAACAAGGCTATATACTGTCACCTTGCTTATTTAACTTATATGCAGAATACATCATGCGGAAGGCTGGACTGGAGGAATCCCAAGCTGGAATTAAGATTGCAGGAAGAAATATCAATAACCTTCGATATGCAGATGATACCACTCTGATGGCGGAAAGTGAGGAGGAACTAAAGAACCTTGTAATGAGGGTGAAAGACGAGAGTGCAAAAAACGGTCTGAAACTCAACATCAAAAAAACTAAGATCATGGCCACTGGTCCCATCACCTCCTGGGAAATAGAAGGGGAAGATATGGAGGCAGTGACAGATTTTATTTTCCTGGGCTCCATGATCACTGCAGATGGAGACAGCAGCCCCGAAATTAAAAGACGCCTGCTTCTTGGGAGGAAAGCAATGACAAACCTTGACAGCATCTTAAAAAGCAGAGACATCACCTTGCCAACAAAAGTCCGAATAGTCAAAGCTATGGTTTTTCCTGTAGTGTTGTATGGAAGTGAGAGCTGGACCATAAAGAAAGCTGACCGCCGAAGAATTGATGCCTTTGAATTGTGGTGCTGGAGGAGACTCTTGAGAGTTCCCTGGACTGCAAAGAGAACAAACCTATCAATTCTAAAGGAAATCAACCCCGAGTGCTCATTGGAAGGACAGATCCTGAAGCTGAGGCTCCAGTACTTTGGCCATCTCATGAGAAGAGAAGACTCCTTGGAAAAGACTTTGATGTTGGGAAAGTGTGAAGGCAAGAGGAAAAGGGGACAACCGAGGATGAGATGGTTGGACAGTGTCATCGAAGCAACCAACATGAATTTGACACAACTCCGGGAGGCGGTGGAGGATAGGAGGGCCTGGCGTGCTCTGGTCCATGGGGTCACGAAGAGTCAGACACGACTAAACGACTGAACAAAAACAAAACCATATTTATTCAATAGATTCCAAGACTCTCTGTGTGTATTATATAAATATCAATAGAAAAAGAAATTGTTTAAATAAAATGTAAATACAGTAAAAGAATATCATTCATTACAGATATCAGAAGGTAGCAGCACCATTTACCATGTAATCTTGCATCCAGCTATATATCTATCCAGTATGCATGAATGTCCAGGGTGGGGAATCAGTTGAGTAGTGACAACAGAGTTTTTACATAATTTTGGGTTAATTGCAATATAGTATAGCGACTAATATAGTATAGCAACTAATATAGTATAGCACCAGGGACGTGGTGGCGCTGCAGGCTAAACCGCAGAAGCCTGTGTTGCAGGGTCAGAAGACCAAGCAGTCGTAAGATCGAATCCATGTGACGGAGTGAGCGCCCGTCGCTTGTCCCAGCTCCCGCCAACCTAGCGGTTCGAAAGCATGCAAATGCGAGTAGATTAATAGCGACCACCTCGGTGGGAAGGTAACAGCGTTCCGTGTCTAAGTCGGAAGATTGTCTTCGGACAAAACGCTGGCTCTATGGCTTGGAAACGGGGATGAGCACCGCCCCCTAGAGTCGAACACAACTGGACAAAAATTGTCAAGGGGAACCTTTACCTTTTATAGCGACTAAGGGACTGTTGGAAAGGTGGATTTTTTAAAAAAAGAGGTAGTATGTTCTAAAAGTTGCAGGCATCAATGCCCTACCTAGTGTCCTATTCTGATTCCTCCCATATTCTATTCCTAATAAATATATCAACACCGGATCTTCTTGTCAGGCTATTCTTACCCAAGATCTACATGTCTGTATATGCTTATGGGGATCTACAGCAAATATAGCTGGAAGGATGTAGCTAAAAGAGGGTGGGGGAAAAACCTGAAGCTTCAGCAGGAGAGGAGAAATGCTACTAGACAAGGCTGAAATCAATAGAAAAGACTGCTGGAGAAGATCTATGTGTGTAGCGAAATTCCATAAATACCCTTAAAGGTAGAACTGTGGCTAGAGTGCTAGCAGAAGGCTGTCAGTAGGCTAAAGGTAACAATACATAGGGGACCCAGTGGAACTCTGACAAAGTCTGGAAGAAAGTTCCTTATGTATCCAAGCAAAAAGAATGAAAAACCAGAGAAGGTAATCTCAGCTGTCCTCCAGTTAATTCAAGGAGAAACCTAAAGTATTCTCGAAGGCTTTCACGTCCGGGATCTGATGGTTGTTGTGGGCTTTTCGGGCTCTCTGGCCGTGTTCTGAAGGTTCTTCTTCCTACCATTTTGCCAGTCTCTGTCGCTGATATCTTCAGAGGACATGAATCAGAACTCAGACAGACCAGAGCACAGAGTTCTGACTCCTGTCCTCTGAAGATGCCGGCCACAAAGACTGGGGAAACGTTAGGAAGAACAACCTTCAGAACATGGCCAAAGAGCCCGAAAAACCCACAACAACCAGAAACCTAAAGGATAGTGGGATCCCAACTTGACAGTATTATATGAGACCCAGGTTCGATACAAATATTTTGCACAAAGATGATGTACCCTTCTGTAATAATAATGCCAGCATGGTTGTACACCTTTTCATTTGCCACAGTAATGTTAAGCATATCAGTATTTATTTAATTTATGAAAATAATTGTTATTTCACTTAAATTTTGAATCAAGCAACTTAAATACACATGTATATATACATATTTATTAGAAAGTACACAGTGCTTATAAAATTGTAATAAACAACTAGCCAGAGCACAGATTATGAAGAATACACTATATTTTTCTTTGTTCTATCAAATAGTTTATAACTATTAAAAATAAAATGCAAAAATGTTTGTATTTTTTAAAACAGGACTCACTATAATATTTTATATAAGCTATGTTAGTTGAACATATGGGAATATAATTTTTTTTCAAGTTCTCAGTTGTGGCTGGGGAGTTTTCAATTACTTTCTTTAAGTTTTGCAAACATAGGGAAAGCCATAGCAGTAGTAATTAATAAAGTGCAGTCATTCATCAAACATCACATTCTATTTTTCTTGCTAAGTCCAGACTACATTTTGCTACTTCCAAAGAAATATTGCAAATGCTTAATACATCTTTTATTACCACTGTTTTAATCAAGATACTAAATAACAATTAAACCAGGCTAATTTGTCCAAATATTCATACTTTCGTAGTTCTATTATTTTCCCAGCTGTCTTCCCAAGTGATTTCAGCCTTGCCTGGCAATCTGATCTAGGATTCCATGCTGTTACACTTTATCGAGAGACTGGAAGACTTGATAAAGTGAACTCAACTGCTGATGTCCACTAGTACATTGCAACTAGAGTAGACCTATCCATCAAACCATTACCTGGTAATTCTCCACATCTCCACTCTATATTTATGGAAGACATTAAAGACTGTCCTATGATGTAATTAACAATGGAGTAATGATTTCTTAAGATTACACTGGAGTTAAGGAGTGCTTGAAATGCAGACAGTATTACCAATGAGCCTGTATATGCACACATTTGAGTGGTGTTTTTTTTTTGGGGGGGGTAGCTTTTACAAAAGGGGATTTGCCAGTAGAGAAAATCTTCTCCACTCCCCTTGCCCATTGTCCAGGTGAACAATTTAAGCAACAAAAAGTCTTATAATACAAGGGGACATTACCCCAGGTCTTCATATGCAATTAGCGGGAGCTGAAGTTCATGAAAGATGAAGACAAATAGAACATTTAGGCTTTGAGGTTCCAAAAAAATCTTCTGCAAGAATTGGTATAGCTACCTTTCTGAAAATTTTGAAATGTTCATTTCTTTACATTTTCTGAACCTCTAGTAGATCGTTCCTGCCATGGCCTTAGGACTTAGGTCAAGCTGTATTCAAATCCCTACCTGGCATGAAATGTACTGAGTGATCCATACAGACACACACTGTCAACCTGCTCTACATCAGAGAACTGCTGTAAGCATAAAGTAAGGAAGAAGAAAGCTGTGTATATGAAGGAAAGGTGGGACAGAAAAATAATAAATAGATCTTTGCACAAAAAGAAAATGATCTGCCTCACTGCAGCTTCCTGTAGATTTCATAGTACAGTTTCTTGAATTGGCACTTTCAGCTGTATTGGAGTTGTAGACATATGAGAAAGGCTACCATTGGTATAAGACCAGAAATCTTCAAAGGGCAGGGCAGGCAAACAGGTTTCAAGCAGTGATAACATCTCAGT